>NW_008477004.1:0-1508 GCF_000622305.1 Nannospalax galili | reverse complement strand
AAATGGTCCCTCACAGTCCCAGTTGTGATGAAGAGTTTAGCCTTCGTATCTCCTCATCATTTATATAACACTGCTGAAACTGGAAATGTGTCTCAGGGATTCAAGCTTTTGAGCTAAGGGTAATCCAAAGTCAGACCACCCCAGAGAAAGGGATGGCTTCTTGAAAAGACCATGATGGTAACAGTTGGATACCATACAAATGAAACCATGCAGTCAAAGAGTCAATTATTTAGGGCTAAGGAGGCTGTTTTGAAATTAATTCTTATAAATATTCCTGATACTAATACATTGATATTGGTAAGTAAAAGAAATACATTTTATATTTTGTTTTCAACTTTCTCAACATTGCTATTGTTTTTAAAGTTTGAATCATTATCCTTAGTAATATTGTATTATTCCTAGTTAGCAATTGTCTTTTTATTATAATTCTAGTATTTTCTTGGATTATTGTAATATTTTACTTCAAAACTTGGTACTGAAAATTATCTACTATTTCATGAAAAAACCACTGACTTACTCTCAGTTCCCTATTATACATAATAGTAAATTTATTATATCCATGAAATGAAGATAGGAATGGACACATGGAGTTGTTTGCCATAGAAGGATTTACCCTTCTGTTTTTCACTGTGTTAATACCACTGTTTTTCCATTCCTTACTTGGTCTACTACAACACTGATGTCACTTACTGGGCAGATGCTGCCAAAACAACCATGAACCAAAACAGGAAATTAGAGGGTTGAAATTCCATGGCACAGCTGGCTTTGTGACATTCGCCTAAACTACGATCTGAGCGTGTATGCCTATTGTTTTTCTTAAAAATAAAAATCATTCCAATTATGCGCAGTGAAGAACATAACACTAGCACAAGAGCCTCCCAAGAGAAAAAAGTAGCCTCTTTTCCTAGATTTTTCTTAGTTTGACATGGTGCCAACACATCCCAATATCACGAATCACATGCCAGATGATTAGAAACTTGGCTGTTTCACTCTCACAAAGCACGGCAGTGAAGGAAAATGTGCCCAGAACAACTAACTGAATTGAACTGGCTTTCTGCCTTTGAGCAAAAGATTCTGAATATTTCTTCACCAAAATTACTTAATGCTGTCTTGGGAATTTTTTAAAGACTTTCATTGGTAAGTGCTATAGTTTTATTTAGAGGATTGGGAGGTAAAAGCAAGTTATGAACCATACAATGCTACATGTTCATGTGGGCTGACTGCAGGAACATGAATGTGCTGAGGCAAGAATGAAGGTGTGTAGTGAGAAGGACAGAGGATGAATAGGAGGGTGTTGAGCTGGGCAGATTGCATCCACTGTTACAATTTTCCATAGACGTTGTCCAGAGTGGGAGGATAAAGAGGATAAAGAGTGGAAGGATAAAGAGGTTCACCAACCCTTTAAGTTGGGTGAAGAAATACTACAAAAACATTCATGTTTATTATGCTACAGCAAGATGGCCAAGGCAATTAACTTCTAAAGAAAAAAGCCTTATTTTGGATCATGA
>NW_008477003.1:0-1509 GCF_000622305.1 Nannospalax galili | reverse complement strand
TGTATGTGTGTGTGTGTATGCATCCCACTGAGTTTGATTAGGGTTGCTTGCATGAGCATAGGTAGGTTATTACTGGAACTTGGGCAACTTATTAGTGGCTACACTACTTAAGAAAATGATGCTGCTTCCACAGCCACCATTAGCTGTCAATAGTCAATAGGGTATCATGAGCCCTTCCCCTTCCATGATAGCATGTTATGGGCCCATTCTTGTGCAGGTGAGTCCATGCTGCAGTGAGTTCATGAGTCCGTCAGTTCTGCCATGTCCAGAAGACACTATTTCATAGCACCTCCTCCAACCTCTGGCTCCTAAATTCTCTCTACCCCCTTTTCTGCAATGCTCCCTGAGTCTTGAAGAGAGAGTCAGATAAATGTCTTGTTTGGGACTGAGCTTCCCAGAGTCACCTATTCTCTATACTTGGAACAGTTGTGAGTCTCTGTATTTAGGCCGGTTGTGTTTTAACTGCTTATTGCAAAATCCACCAGTGCCTACAGAGAGGAAGGAGCCCTGTACCACACTGATGGCAAACATCTGGAGATCTGAACAACATTCTGGGGTGTTGGGCTTGATAGTCCCCTCGATTTGTTTAGGGTTGAACTATGAGGATGAACTGATATTCTATGAAGGCAGACCTGAGAAATGTTTAATATGTCAGTCAAGGCAAGCCAATAGTAAAGTTAACCAAGTACTAACTTCACAGCTACGTCACTGCTTCTGTTTTTACATTGTAATTAAGCACCACTGACAGAAGCAGCAGCAAAGGTTAGGTTTTGGGAGTCAAGTCAGGCATATTTGAAGTCAGCTTCTAGGAGCACAAATCCAGTAAAAGCAGAGATGGTCAGGCAGACAGTCTGCGACAGATTTGCAAGGACATTGCCTGCTGCCCTTCCTGGAGTCAAGCCCTTTTACTGTGTAATATGCGTGAGTAGACACTGAGTTTCAACCCTGTGCTCATTCCCTCCCCCACCCTCAGTCAAGGCACATTTCCTCTCTCTGACATAGCCTGAATTCTCTTTGGATATCGACAGATCTATGTGCTCCAAAGGATAGTGACCTTCTCTCTGGCCCCAGCAAACATACCCTGATTATTTTCAAGTTGAGAAATTACAACAATCCCATTCTCTTGACGAAGTAACTGGGTTAGAGCAGACCTGTGATGTTTGCAGGGGGCTTCTGCAAAGTGATAACTATGAAGATGTGTATCCAGATCCTGAACAGAGACACCACAGAGACAGCTCCTTTCTACCTCAGGCAGTTTTGATGTGATGGTGGTGTCTGGAGTGATCACAGGCGCTCTGCAGAGCCAAGGCTAGCAGAGAAGGAAGAAGAACGCCCGTGTCTTGGACGACAACGCAGAGCTATGTGCTTTACAGTTCTTGGAGCCTGTTTCTGATTCCCTCTGCTCCTTCAGTTGTGTAAGATAATAGATGTCATTTCTCAAGGCAGATGGAGGCAAGCTTTCCTTTGACACTCTGAACATTCTAAGTTACACACATGCATACTCATTAG
>NW_008477002.1:0-1507 GCF_000622305.1 Nannospalax galili | reverse complement strand
TCTTAACTGCTGAGCCATCTCTCCAGCCTGAACCCATCTGTGCTTTTATTTCCCTACATAGCCTACATTCTTTAACTTGAGCCCCTGATAGAGGGTTGAACTTTCCCCCTTTCTCCTGGTGTTCTATTTTCATGACCTATATCTGCACCCCCCATGCATATGAACATATAAAAGTCAAAATGTAGCGTCTGTGTATAAGAGAAACGTGCAGTATTTGCTTTCACTTAATATAATTATCTTCTGTTGCTGTCCATCTTCCTGAAAATGCTACAATTTCATTTTCTTGTAGCCAATAAAACTCCCTTGTGTATATGCACCACATTTTCGTTATTCATTCATTTGTTGATGGACATCTAAGCTGGTTCCATTTCCTGGCTATTGTGACTAGAGCAGCAATGAACCTGGATGTGCAAGTTTCTCTGTGGCAGGATGTAGAGTCCTTTTGGTATACGCCCAGGAGTGACATACCTGAGTATATAGCAGATCTATTATTTACTTTTTGAGAAATCTCTCCATTGGTTTCCATATTGTACGTACCAGTTTGCACTCCCACTGACTGGACAATGATTCCCTTCCCCACGTGGTTGCCCATATTTATTTCTGTTTGTTTGTTTCCCTGATGGTAGCCATTCTGACGGACGTGAGACGAAATCCTAAATACTTCTGATCTGCGTTTTCCTAATGGGTAAGTGTATTGAACACTTTGAAAATATTTATTGACCATTTCTATTTCTTCTTTTGAGAGCTATCTATTCAAGTCATTGTCCCATTTATTATTTCTAAGATTTGGAGTTTGGGGTGTTCATTTTTTATAGATTTTTGTGTATTCGATGTACTAACTGCCTGTCTGAAATGTAGCTGGAAAAGACTTTCTCCCATTCTTCAGCTGTCTGTTCACTCTGCTGACAGGAAGGCCACCATTGCTGCCAAGAAACTTTAATTTCATGTAATCTCACCTGGGAATTCCTGGTCTTATTTTTGGCATCTTGGAGTTCTTTTCAGAAAATTCTTGCCTATGCCCCATCCTGACGTGTTTCCCATGTATTTTCCTCTAGTAGGGGAAATGTCGTGTTTTACATTAAACTCTTTGTTCCATTTCAAAATGAATTTTGGGTGAGAGAGCTGGATCTAATTTCATTCTTCCACAGTTGGATATTGACATTTCAAGCATTCTTTGTTGAAGAGGTTGTTTTTTAAAAATACACGTTCTGGCACCATTCTAAACTATTAGGTGTCCACAGCTGTGTGGACTTATTTCTGGGTCTTCTGTTAATTGGCCTACGTGTTTGTTTTTCTGCCAATACCATGCCATTTTTGTCTCTATGATGCCATAGTGAGGTCAGGTTTTATGAAGCCTCCAGCATTGCGTTTTCTTTGGTTTTCTTTGGTTATCTATGGTCTTCTGCTTTTCCGTAGGAGTTCCAGGGGTCTTCTTCCTGTTCTGTGAAGAATACCATTGCACTTTTCATTTGGATTGCGTTACATCTGTAGATTAAATGTGGCAATA
>NW_008477001.1:0-1505 GCF_000622305.1 Nannospalax galili | reverse complement strand
ATGCTCAGGCGGGACCCTGGCATTGAGTTCAGGACAAATGCTATGGTCATCTTCCCAGAGAGGCCACATGGACACTGAGTGACCAGCTGTCCCTTCTCTGTCCACATCCGTGCTCTCATCTCCCTGACAAGCGCCTGGCTCAGCGTGGAGGCAGGAAGCCATCTCTTACCACTGGAGTACATTAGGAGTTTCAGGAAAGGACTTGGGAGTGATGTACATCCAGGAAGAGAGGAGGCCCATCGGAGATTCCTACCCCACCCCCAACCCCTCCCCCAGCTGGCTTTGACAGAAAAACCATTTCTGCTGTCTCCTGTCACCTCGATCCTGTTCACTCTGCACTACGGAACCCACAGGCGGACAGAGATTAAGAGAAGTTTCTCCGCTGTGTCACAGCATCCTGGTGGCAATGGCAGCTCTAAACTTGGGCAAAATCCAGGTCACTGAGACCCCAAAGTCAGTCCTTGAGGAAAACTTGAATCTTGGGGCTGCAGAGATGGGTCAGTGTTTAAGAGCACTTGTTGTTCTTGCAGAGGACCTGGGTTCAGTTTCCAGCACCTATATGACAGCTCACAACCACCTGTAACTCCAGTTTCAAAGGATCCAATGCCCTCTTCTGAGTAAAGGGCTCAGATATTCCCTTCCTAAGGCTCAGAGCTTTCAAACCCACCACCATGTCTTTAAGAACTATTTACTGCCAGATTAATTTCAAATGTATCTCCTGTCTGGAGGGAGGAGCAGAGAGACTAAAATAAATCTACAAAACATTGACAGGGAGCTCAACCGCTTTCCTCCAACATCAGATAAGCAATCAGGGTAAGACAAAGTGGTAACAATTTGCAAACTATCTTGAAAAACAACCTCTCCCGCCTGCTCAGCATTGGTAAATATTGTTCTGCTCTTTCTGGGCTATTTTTATTCTCCCTCCCGATGTATCTAGTCCTTCCCAGAGGATCCAAGTATCTGCTCAGTAGCCATGCCTGGGGAGGCCCATATTCCCTGCTCCCTCTTACTTAACCTGGGAGATGTCCTCACCCTGTTCAAGTTAGTGATGTGTCTGCCTTTCAATTTTTTCCTCACTCTTCTGGCCACTCTTAAGGGGACTTGGCCAAAGGACTGCGCAACACCAAGAAAGGTTATAGAAAAAAATACAAAGCCCCAGGCCCCACCCCAATCCTACTGAGAATTACATCCTCTAAGGGACAATTAAGAAATCTTCATCCTTAGTAGTTTTTCCAGGTGATGCTTTTTCAAGCTCTGGGAACTATCCTACACTATTTGGTCAATTTTAACATTGTGAATTCTCTTCCCATTCCTAGCCTCCTATTCTCCCTCCAAAAATCTAAAAGCGACCTATAAATATGTACACTTTTATGCATCAGTTAAAAAGAAGAAATCTAGGGCTGGAGAGATGGCTCAGTGGTTAAGAGCACTGACGTTCTTGCAGAGGACCCGGGTTCAATTCCCAGCACCCACATGGTGGCTCCAAACCGTCCTTAACTCCAGTT
>NW_008477000.1:0-1507 GCF_000622305.1 Nannospalax galili | reverse complement strand
CAGTTTTTTATTTTTTTAAAAAAAGAATGACCAATGCGTTAAGATATGGGAAATCTACAACTAAGATTAGTTTTTGATTGATTAAGGATGAATCTTACAAATTCATGCTACAGGCAAATTTTCAATATGGTCAATAAATCAGTGTACACCAGATATTATTATGCTGTCAGCATCCTATTGTCTATGACCCAAGTGACTGAGAATTTTGGTTCCAGAAACTAAACCAGGAAGAAAACAGATTTGGAAGGAAAATGGTAGGTTTTATTTCAAACCGGGTATATATTAAAATGTATTCAAAACACAACAAGATATTCAGAGACTATGGAAAGTCTGGGAGCAAGACAGGTGTTCATTGACTCTCTAAAGGTGAATGAAATCCAGAAAGAAAAGATGAAGATAGAGATGCACATGATAGTTGTTAGGTGGATGTGGTGACACTGAGAAGCCACAGCAAGTGCAGGTCAGCTTCACAGGCCTGCCAGCTGCTGCCTCCAAGGCTCAGAGCTCATAGGACGCTGCTTACTTTGGATGTCCCCCGGTGGCATATTTGTTACAGACCTGGTCTCTATGGTGTTGGTATTGGAAGGGAGGTGAGAGGCAGGACCTACAGCAGGACCTTAGGTCACTGATCCCTGCCTACAAATGAGACTACAAGAATCTTCCCACTTCCATTGTTTCACTTTTTGCTTTCTGGCTAGCAAGGTGGACCCACCATGCACTCCTTCCATGCTCTGTTGCCTCTCTGTGGAACAAAAGCAATGAGGCTACTTGGCCACAGACTGAAACCTACAGAAGTGTGAGCCAAAATAAGGTTTTTCTTTTAACAAGTCCAGAATTTCCAGTGTTTTCTTACAGTAACAGGAAGCTAGCTAATACAGAAAGTAGGTAGAAAGTAGTGGACTCATGGTTGCAACTGTTTGATTATATGGTGGAGTCTTTGGAATTGGTTAACGTTATAAGGCTATAAGGGGAGACTAGAGAAAACCTAAAATCCTATGAGTGAAGATTAATATGTGACTCTGCTGGGGCCAGGAGATCAAAATGCTAATAGTAATGTGCACAGTAAAGGCTGTGCTCATGAGGTTTCAGAGAGAAATAAGGAGTCTACTCTGAATTAGACTAGCAGTCTTCCTGGCTATAATACAGCAATAACTGGCGGCATCTTGTTCATGTGCTGAGACCTCGGAGGAGATCAAGCTTAAATGTGATGGGTTAGTTATGGGATGGCTAAATTGTCAAGGTAGTAAAGCATACAGACAGTGGTACAGGTATTACTGGGTATTTTAGCCAAGTTTACTTGTGAGAGTTGGGAGCAAAGAGCAAAACAAGATTTTTTTTTTTAAGTTTTCACACTGGCCAAGACAGAAGCTCTTATAAAGGTTTGGTCAAGGAAAGTGCAATTGCTGGTACTAATTAAAAGAGGCCATGTACTTTGGATGCAGAACATTGGCCACTTAGTGGGCATTTCAGAAATCTGCCAGACTTTAAGGCCCATCACAGGCTTCCT
>NW_008476999.1:0-1508 GCF_000622305.1 Nannospalax galili | reverse complement strand
GCACCACCACGCCCAGCTCACTTAAATATTTTACATGCAGTACCTCTAATAATGGAAAATAACTACACCATAGAAAATATAAAATGACTTTTCTATAGAGAAATATTAGTGGTATCAGATGCCAGAGCCTGTTAATGCTAATTATATATCAGAAATTTTAAATGATGGCATCTATTTTTAAGTACTTGAGAAAGTGGCTCACGCCCACGTCGAAATCAGGGAAGAGATGTGGCCACTTCACTCTCCCACATTGTATTTTTAGTGGCTTGGGCTGCACCACAGCCCTAGGAAGTGTTCATCTGAAAACTTGGAATCCTTGTTCTTTGGGGCTGGCCAACATCTCAAGGATTCCAAGGGAGGTCGAGCTAGTCCTTCTGGAAAGCATGCACGCTCCCTGTGCTTGACTTCTGTAGCTCTTTCTTTTCGGTTTGTTTTCATAGGACCATGATTTTGTGGAGAAATGGCATAAGTACGAGGCAAGCAGAGCTTTCATTCATTCAGGGAAATCGCAGAAAGAGCCACAGAGAAAGGCCCGGTGCACCCGGGCAGAAGGAAAGCAGATGCACTTGCCTGGTCTCCGTGCACCTCGCAGGCAAAGCAACTATTTGCTTTTTCATGTTTTCTAAAAATAAAATTAAAAGTGATAGTGAAACATGTCTGAATCATATAAAATTGCAAGTCATGACATAGGAGATCAGCTCACCTCTTCTGTGAGGCAGGATGTGTAGCTCATGTTTGGTTCCAAGACTATTTATAGAGTTCCTGAGAGTGAATAATTGTTCTCCCACATTGTATTTTTAGTGGCCTGGGCTGCAGCACAGCCCTAGGAAGTGTTCATCTGAAAACATGGACTCCATTGATGCAAGTGTCAGGGCACTCTCATCTGCTCTGCCGGTTTCATTTTTTAAAAAATATGTATCTCTGAAAGAAATTGTTTAGAAAATAGTTTCAGCTCCATGTCAATGGATAGCTTTACAAGTTGCCCATCATAGAGTATTTTATCTGAGTTTGGCCCTTTCAAAGAATAAAAATCCCTTGAAGCGGTCTTATAAAGCCTCTGCTAGGGATATTATATGTCTGAGAAGACTCTGAGAAAACAGACCTGTAGACTAAAGCTAATGAATTATCTATGGATACCCAGTCCAGATTTCCCAGGCTTACTCAAGAAGATGAATATGTTCGGAGAAGTAAATACCATTACTATATCTTTGTTTAGCGGCAAATGGTATTATCAGTAGATTTTATTTTATCAAATATACACATGGCTTCACCTAAGGTAATTGAGAAAATATTGACGGTTAGAAGTGATGTAAATTCCAGTTATGAATTTATGAAATATGTTGATGCTGTAAGTCTTTATTTATTATACTATGTTACAGAGTCTAGACAGAATAATAGTATATTCTTCGTAGAGGAATGCATTTCAAAGATCATGGAATCTGCTGTAATGCCAACATCCAGTCTCATTCATGAATTTTTTTTGCAGCTGATTTTACTTTTCTGGAGAG
>NW_008476998.1:0-1507 GCF_000622305.1 Nannospalax galili | reverse complement strand
CTGCCATGTGGGTGCTGAGATTCAAACCTGGGTCTTCTGCAAGAACAGTCAATGTTCTTGTCTACTGAGCCATCTCTCTAGCCCCCCCAAATAGTGGCTTTTCATTAGGCTTTTTCACATGTTCTTAATTTTGGTTAACCCTCTCTCCTCAGCAAAGTAGATCTTAATTTTAATGGAAATGCAACACATTCAGAATAGACAAAGCAACTTTAAAACAAAGGAAAAGGTTGAAAGAAAACATAGAAGAACTGATTTCCAGATGAATTATAATGTTATCATAATGAAGGAAGCACACATTTGACATGACAAAAGCAAATAAATAGATCAATGGATTTGTGAGTCCAGATGCACATCCACATGTGTACAACTTCTTCACAAAGGGTGAAGGAGATTCCATGGAAAAAGATAGTCATTAGAAAATGGTCATGGAGCAATTGACTACCCGGGGGCAAAATATATTTCCTATCCTATATGAACTATATTTAAATAAGTCATAAGGCTAAATATAAAATATAAAACTGTAAACTTAAAAAAAATCTAGGAGAAACTCTTTTGATCTTAGGTTAGATATTTTCTAGATAAAACACCCAAGGTGTAAAAGATGAAAGAACCAGCTGATAAATTGTGCTTTCTTACAATTACAAACTTAGATTCTTCAAAGCCTTGATCTAGAGAATGTAAAGACAATCCACAGATTGCAAAGCACAGTTTGTTTGTTAAAAGACTTTTATCCAGAATATGTTCTGGAAAAAAAAAATTCTCAATTTCTAATAAAATGGTGCGACCCAATTAAAAAATATGAAAAATTTTAAACATTTCACTACAAAAGAAATTTGATTAACAAATATACATATTAAAAATTCCATGTAATTTAAGAGATACGAGAATGCAAAGCTCATGGGAGGGGAGGAATGGCTTTACCTTGTGTGTTATGTCTACCCAATATTTCCTAGCTCTGTATTTTACTGTGGCTGTTGAGACACAAGTTTTTCTATGAGATTTCCTCAGTGCAAAAAGCCTCACTTACTACCTGTGTCTCAAGATGGTCATGTAATCCTATAAGATTTCAGTACAGGAAAGGTGGGGGAGGGAGTCAAGCCAACATTCTTGTTAGTATACTTAGGAAAAACCTGATTGTTTTCAACAGGCTTGTGTACATTTGAGGAATTTGTTCATGATTTGATCTTTTACAAAGCTTATGTCTCGATGACCTTGTTAAGTTACAGAGCTGGCAAAGGTCATCTGCAATAATGAATTGGGTTTTCCTGGTTTTCTTTTTTGGTTGGTTGGTTAGTTGTTTTACTAGCGGATTCCTAAATAGTTAGTTTGAGCTTTGGTACATAAATAAATTTGGAATGAATGACTCTGAGTTTGTTAGGTATCTTTTGTTCTATTATAATATATTTGCCATTTTATAACAAAACAGTAGCATAAGCTGGGTGTGGTGGTGCACACGTTTAATCCCAGCACTGGGGAGGCAGAGGCAGGCAGATCTCTGTTAGTTCAA
>NW_008476997.1:0-1507 GCF_000622305.1 Nannospalax galili | reverse complement strand
CTGAGTCGGGGCCTCTCCATAGATGAGCATCTCTCTAGGTCCCATTTTATGTTTCTGATAGAAGGCCTATTTCATCCAGCTACTGGCTGACCATGTTTTTTGAGCATCCTCAGCCTCTCCGAAATCACTCATCCTTCTCCTTTGCCCGCGTCTGCTTCCCAGTGAGTCTGTAACACAGTTCTGGCCAAAGGGACATAGAAATAATTCTCCCAGGAGGTTTTGGAAAAAGTTTTTCTTATTCTCAAAAAGAAACATAATTTGAGGTAATTTCCCCCCTTTTTAATTAATTAAATTTGTTCTTTGACATTTTTATACATGTATAAAATGCATTCTATGTTAATATCATGGTTTTAATATTATGCTATTGTCTTGTAAGATGTAATTAGATGATTCTTGTGTACTGTTTTTATAGCTACATATGATTATAATTATCTCAAAATAAAGAATTTAAATTCAAAATAACAGAGACACGAAAGAAGAAAACTCTTTCATTTGAGCATTTGGCTGTTTTGTGGGGACATTATTGGCATTCTGGAATTATGAGGGAACAGCCTTGAGGTCAAAAGCCAGGGCACTGAATCATGCACAACAGACAGTGAAGGATCTGTGTTCTCAAGGACGCCTGTGAAGTCTCCTATCTCTGAGTTTCCTTTTTTATGTTAGACAATTTGGTATATTTTGGTTAATGTTTAAGCCATTTTGAGATTAGATTTCACTTTCTTGCAGCCCAAACCTCTCTATTTGGTTTCTGTGATCACTGTGACAGGTGGACAACTGGTCACTCAGTGTGTTTAAGGGAGGAAAACTCAGTTTCTATTTCCAACTCTGTGGACGCTCTCCCATTTCCTCTGTGATACACAACCACCTCCACGAAAAGCACACCGGCACCACAAACTCTGTGCTGGTCTTGAGCTGCAAATAATTACTATTCACAGCAGTCAACACACCGATATTTACCTCAGTAAAGGCCTTGCTCGGATCCCCTGAGTAGATACTCAGTCCTACTTGAAACGGAGTCCTGTGAGTCGTTAGGACCATCTCACTATGTTCAGTTCTGTTTCTGATGGAGTGGAGTGAGAACACCTCTCACTTGTGGAAAAAGTTCTTTTGGTGTTTTGGGGACAGGGTCTCCTCTATCTCCTACAGCCCCAGCTGGTGACCTGGAGCACTCTCTGTAGACTAGGCTGGCCTTGATCTTACAGAGATCAGCCTGCTTCTGCCTCTCCCGTGCTGGGATGAAAGGCCTGCACCACCACACCCGGTTCTTTGTTAATTTTTGACTACTACAAACTTACTGCAAACTTTTACCATATCTTAACCCACAAATTCTAATCAAAGTACAAGGAGATTAAAGAGAGTTAATGAAAACAACAACATGAATTATAATACCAGAAATGATAAGGAAATTCACAAGCATTTCTTCTTAGGCTGTGATTAGCTCCTGTGTGGGCTTGAAAGGTAAGTATGGGTTGGGGATCTCTAATTCAAAATCTGAAATTAAAAAAAA
>NW_008476996.1:0-1507 GCF_000622305.1 Nannospalax galili | reverse complement strand
CCAAAAAACAACTGGGTGTGGTCGTATCTGCAACCCCAGTGCTGTCCAGGGAGTAGACAGGAGCACCACTGGGGCCTGTTGGCCATCAGCCTAGCTCCGTGGTAAGAGACCATGTCTACAAAGGAATGAGGTAGAAACTGTCATCATCTTTGGCCTCACATGTGTGCCCATTGCGCATAAACCATGCACACACATATGTACATACAAAAATATAAAAAAGAAAAATAATCACGTTTTCCTTCATTTTGAGTGTCCTAGATTTTATATGTGCATCTGTGTATACATAGATGTCATTGAAACAAGCCAAACTGTGTAGGGAACGGAGGGAACTGATGGGAAATGGGGAGGAGTAACAAAGGAGGGAAGTGCAGTATGAGAGAAGTGCAACTAAAGTACATTATGTACTTGCATGAGAATGGCCTCATATAACCCAGTGTAATAAAATAAAATGTCTTTTTAAAGTCCATTTTCCTTCCATTGTCTTCATCTGCCCTCACAAGGACTTGTTGGGCAGAGTGATCCCGTCTGTGTAATTCCTGGGGTCACTTCCCATTATGGAGTTTTCTTGACTTGTTGCAAAGCCCTAGGAAAGGATTCTGAAAGAGCTGTTACTACAGGCTGTGTGTGAGTGGGTGGTAGGGTTCAGAAACAACCCTGGAGGAGCCCATTGAGTTCAGTTTACACTGAAGTGACTGTACACAATTTTATTAAGGCTTTCTGAGAGTTGGAAATAGGAGTTTAAAAGTAATTGTCATTAAATTAAGTGTGAATTGTGGGCCATTTCAAAGACACTGCTATTATAAATTGAAGCACCCATTCTGTGTCCTTAGAGTAGTGCATGCTGATTGAACAGAAAGTTCCTGCTAAGAGAACATGTCCTCTGCTCTGTGCTGCCCCTAAGGCTTGCAACCAACAGCGTAATAAAACTTTCCTTTCCTCTATCTGAGGTCCAAAAAGAAGCTATTATTTGAGTACTTGGGAGAGGCATAAGTCATAATGGTAAGCTCTAATAAATGTAAATCCATGAAAAATGGTTTGACTTTAAATCACTGAGGAGTGCAGGCTTTTAAAACCATAAAGTCCTCTTCCTGGGAGCCCACAGCACCCAAAAATTACCCATCATTTTAGCAGGTGACTTCTAATCCTTTTCAGAAGTCTCTGCTCCTATTTTCTGTAACAGGAGAAAAGTATAAAGTCTTAAATGGCAGAGATGAATTCCTAAGTAAGTGAAACTTTCTAGTTTTCACGACTACATTTAAATAATACTCAGACAAATTATGCTTAGGTCTTAATCAGTGGTACTGAACTAACTTTTAGAATTTGAAGTGGCAGGCTCTCTGTTCTCCTGCCAGGATAATCTATGATAAAACATTAATCATCTCAAGGTTCTGATCAAGTCCATTGATGGAAATTGTGAAATGTAATTTAGCTTGAGGGACTGAATTAATGTTTTCTAATAATGTTGAGATACTCAGTGATTTCCAGGTTTTGGTGCTGGTGGCGGTGG
>NW_008476995.1:0-1497 GCF_000622305.1 Nannospalax galili | reverse complement strand
ATCTCTGTGAGTTCAAGGCCAGCCTGGTCTACATAGTGAGTTTCAGGATAGTTGGGGCTACAGGGCGACCCTGTTTCAAAAAGACCAAAAATAAATAAATAAGATAAAGACAAGGTCTCACTGTGTGGTTCAGGCTGGCCTTGAACTGAAGACCCCTGCCCTGGCCTCCTGAATGTTGGGATTACAGGTATATGCCACCATATCTACCTGGAGTGAATTTACATTAAATTCATTGGTACTAGAGTTGACATGCATGATGTTGAAGACAGTACAATAAATGAATACCAACTAGTATTTCTTGCATATTTGACAGTGGGAATATTGACTGTAGCTTTTAAAATCTTAGCATCTGGGCACCTCTTCCTTGAAGGATGTGAAGTAATATGTTTTTAAGAAGTGTGTGGCTGGGACTGGAGAGATTGCTCAACAAGAGTGCTTGCTGCTCACAAGGACAGCAGTCTAGATCCTAGCACCCACATCAGGGCAGCTCACAAATGCCTATAGGTCCAACTCCAGTGGGTCTGATACCCTCTTCTAGCCTTTGTAAGGGCACCTGCTCATGTGTGCACACTCAGACACACACAGGTACACATCCACACATTTAAAAAAGTATGTGCCCTGGCTGCGGTGGTATGTGCCTTTAATCCCAGCCCTCAGGAGGCAGAGGCAGGTGGATCTCTTCAAGATCGAGGCCACCCTGGTTCATATTGTGATTTCAGGTGCTCTGTGACTAGAGAGACCCTGTCAAACAACCAACAAAAATACAAAAAAATAAAGTGACTGAGAGCGAGTGTAGTTCATCCCAACATTCGAGAGGTAGAGGCAGAAGAATATTAAGTTCCAAGGCTAGCTTTGTTATATTGTGAGTTACAGGCCAGTCACACAGCAAAACCCTGTCTCAAAAACAAGACCTGGAAAGATGAATGGCTCCCTGGGTAAAAGCCCTTATTGAACAAGCATGAAGACCTGAGTTCAAATTCCTAGAAACCCACATAAAAGCTGGACATTTTAGTGTGAGTCTGTAATCCCAGTGCTCATAAGGTGAGTTAGGCAGTGAAGACAGGAAAATCTCTGGAAGCTTGTGGGCAGCAGAAAACAATAAAAGAGAGAGACTGTCTCAATATGGCAGATGAGGACCAGTACTTGAGGTTGTCCCCGAACTCTACACATATATACATATATGCACATATATCAAACAAAACAAAACAGAGGTATGGGGCTACTGAGATGCCTCAGCAGGTAAAAAGTGCTTGCCTGAGTTCAATACCCAGAAACCATATAAACATGGAAGAGAACTGACTCCACAAGGTTGTCCTTTGGCACTTCCCATACATGCACATCATGCATGTGCACATACAGAGTAATAATGAAATAAAAACCCTAGAAGTGGTGGCTGGATTGCTTTAAGATACAGATCTTAGGGTTGGAGAGATTCTCAGTGGTTATGAGCACTGGCTGCTCTTGCAGAGGACCTGAGTTCAGTTCCCAGTACCCACA
>NW_008476994.1:0-1507 GCF_000622305.1 Nannospalax galili | reverse complement strand
ATTTGAACCCGGGTCTTCTGCAAGAACAGCCAGTGTTCTCAACTGCTGAGCAATCTCTCCGGCCCCCAGTATCACTGTTTTATGCTGTGTTATTGGAAAAGGTAAAATAAATAAAAGGTGTGAATGAAAAGAGAAAAGCTTTTCAGTACGATAAAGCTAATTTGTTATTGAAGAAAGTGAAATATTTTCTACAGATTTACTGTAGCTCACTGTGGTGTTTATAGTCTTTGGTGGTGATATACGACAGAGACTTACAGAAGTGATACCCTGACGTGGCGCACTGGATCAGTTGTTGGAGTCGTGCACTGAAATAGTGCACTGATGCGGTACTCTGAGCGGGTCATTGGAATGGACACTGAAGTACATAGTAGACCTCCGTCCCTACTTTCACTACTCACCGACTCTCCTCGGGACCCCTTGGTCATGCACGCTCCGTGATGGGAAGGGGCCTATGGAGGCACACGTGTCTTATCTATGTGCTGCATTTCCACTGTATCATCACCTTGGGTTTACGTGCAGTTAGATTTGCAAGTCCTTACCATCGTGCTGCAGCTGTTTGTGGTATTCAGTGCTGGGATGAGCTCTCATAAGTTTGTAGCCCAGGAGTAATAGCTGTACCAAATACCCCGGATGTGTAGTAGGCTGTGTGTGAGCGTGGTGTGAACGTGGGCTGTGATGTTCCCACAAACATGCCATCACCTAGCAATACACCTCTCAACACATTTCTATTGTTAAGTGGCATGACTGTGTCTACAAATTTTAAGGTATGTAGTGTATTTTTAAATCATTCTTTGATTAGTAAATACACACATTGCAGCTGGACCATGCACTTCTACAGGGGAAGTTCTGTCATCCCAACAGGAGAGACCATGACGCTAATTGGACTAGTGGGGTCACAGGTCATGTACTTTATTTACAGAGGACAGGCTCACCTGGCACCTCTTCCTTTCCATGTCTGAGCTGGTACTTCACTGGAGCCTTCCTGTCTCTGAGGTTACAAACAGTGAGGTTGCCTGAAGAATTTAAAGATCCCAACCACTGTGTCAAGTGCTGGGAGTCAGGCCTGTAGACTCTCAACTGTCAGCCTGACTCTCCATCCCAGCTTCCCCACGGCTCCCTGTGTGGGGTTTCTGGGTCTCCACCTGGCCAGTTATGACATGAATTCAGCATTTCACGTCTCTCTTTAGGTCTGTAAGCCCTTCAGCTTATGGAGTATGTGAGCCTACCTAGCACCTGTGGTTCCTCTGGCCAAAAAATCTCTTCTTACGTCATTTCCACACTGATGCTATGGTCAAGGGCAATGCAGTCATGATTCCAGTCTTCTACATGAACTACCGTTTTATACTCTGGAAGCTTTTAAAATCCTATTAGACCTGGCATTCATGATGGTGTGGGTGATAACTAATACTGTTAACTTGACAGAATTTAGACTCTCCTAGGAGACAAGCCTCTGGGCAGGACTGTGAGGTGGGAAGACAGCTCAACTGTGGATGGCACAATCCCACGG
>NW_008476993.1:0-1507 GCF_000622305.1 Nannospalax galili | reverse complement strand
ACCAGAGAAAATTCTGATAGAAATGAAGAACAGAAAGACATTAGAGATAGTAAGTTTATTTTCCTTTTTTAATAGCTTTGTGAAATAAAAAATCACATCAACATTCTTTAAAATATAATGTTCTTTAAAAAAGAAAAAAAAGATCACATTTGATCTTACTAGACAGAGATAGCTTCCAACTATTAAGACTTCCAACCCACTTACATTCTCTCTCTGTCTAAAACTGTCATAACCTGTCCTCTTTCCTCAAATCTCTCATCTGCCCCAAACTTTTCACTTCCAGACAATGGTTTAACTTTCTATTTCACTATGAGAGTAGAAAATATTAAGAACTTGTCCTATGAAATGATTCTGGGGTAGATATTATGGCACTCTACTCTAAAGACATCTCACCCTTCGGTTTTATCTTCTAAAAGACATCTTCCCAGTTTCCCTAGAAACACATACACAAAACACACGGCCCCAATACATCTGATGGCTTTGATTCCACATCACACAAAACAAAACAAAAACTTCTTTTGGTGTTACTTCTCTCCTGGCTCTGATTCCATTTACCTCTAGTGCTTTGTAAACTACTTAAAAGTTTGCTAAAAATGTCATTTGTCCTCACATTCCATTTCCTCTCGAACCCTTTCTCAGACTTCTAAGCCCAGGACTCCTTCAAAGGTGTTCTTACCCATTTAAAAGTACCTCCACCACTGCTTACCTAATGTTTAGGCAAGGCTACCATAAGATCTCTGTGCGAGCCCTTTCACCCATAAAAAGTATCAAAAATTCTATGACTTTGTTTTTATAAAGACATATATAATCTAGACTGGATTCATTGCTGTACATTCATTGTTGTTATAGACATAATTTTTTATTTTAAAACAAATAAAAATTAAAGCATCTCACATTTCTAAAAGTATCATCAGCCCTAAGCCCTGTGCTCCAGACCCTAATGGGTGAGTCTGCCCAGACGGGGAGTTTCTGGCCTCCTCTTCCTCACACTCAGCTGTGACTCAGCAGAGCTGAATTTGTTATCCAGTCTTTTCAGTGATATTCCACACTTGGATTTCTTTTCCCCACGCATTGGCTCCTCTCTCTCAGTTTCTTTGGAAGCAGATGCTCTCTCTACTTGCCTTGTAAATTCTGGGTGCTCCATGTCTGAGTAGGACACTTTTCTACTTATCTGTACTCAGTCATTAGTTCTTTTGGATCAATCTCACCATGGCTTTGAAAACTAAGACCTGTTAAATTTGAGCAAATACTAGCTCCCACTTTTCCTCTGAACCTCAGGCTCAAACTCTTAACTGCACATGTGACATCTCAATGTTGTACAGAAATCTCAAATTAAATATTTAAAACAATTCTGCCATTTCCCCTGTTGTTGCTCTTCCCTGGGATTTTTGAATGAAAATGTTACTGCAGTTCACTCAGTTGCTCATGGAAAACTCTGTAAAATCTCTTTTGTCTTTTTCTCTAAATTTATACATTTATGTGTGTGTCTCTGTGTGTATGCCAAGTG
>NW_008476992.1:0-1506 GCF_000622305.1 Nannospalax galili | reverse complement strand
CCCCCCTGACATGTTCATGTAAGGAACAAACATGTGACAGAGGGACAAGCCACATTTGTGGTCGCCGAAGACTCACACATTACACCCTGCTGACTCATCGCATAGTTTCTGTAGAACTTTGAACTCCTTCCAGAATTGTGCTGGGAGATGGAGAAAAGAGTTGGTGGTAGTTGTGGTCTGGAATCCCAATTCCAGCCCCACCCCTCTACTCCAGTAGATTGGAAGCTGCCTATCTTGTGTGAATGCCCCAGTGTAAGTAGGTCATAAGTCACCCGAGCAGCTGCTGCTACTGCTGGGAACTGTGATACTATTCAAGTTTGGAGAGATTTGCTGTGTTAGAAAACATGGAATATGGTACAGGGAGACTCTCAATGGCCTTACAGGGCTTTAAAAAGAACATTACTTGGCCATGCATGGGTAAGGGTGAGGAAGAACACAGCTAACCACCATCCTGGATCTTCCCTGCAAAGATAATATTTAGTGCATGTCAAGTCTGTGTTGTAGCAGATAGCAGTGTCCAATCTAAGCATCTAATCTGTGCCTGGCACATAGGAAGCACATAAGACATATTTGCAGAGTGAATAGATATGGTAAATGGTACAGTTTTTGGTTGAAGGTAACTGAAATCAAAGCGTAAGAATTCCTTTTGGGGGCTGGAGAGATGGCTCAGTGATTGAGAGCACTGACTGCTCTTCTAGAGGATCAGGGTTTTGTACCCAACTACATGGTGGCTAACAACAACCTGTAAATCCAGTTTCAGGGGATCCAGCGCCCTCTTCTGGTCTCTGTGCGCATTGCATTCACAGGTGCACATATACATGCAGGCAAAACACTCATACACATAAAGTAAAATAAATTTTAAAAGAAGAATCCCTGTTGGTCATTTTTGGGAGGGGACTGATCACCCTTTGCTTTATCAGCTCTTCCATGACATTATGGCTCTTCCTAATTCTGCCTGCAATTTCTCTCCCATTCATTTCTTTTCCAAATGGCTACAGACTCACATTTATGCTTCTCAGCATTGTAGTATGGTCCAACATCTCACTCCTGGCCCACTAATGGCGGGTAGGAATTATTCAACAGTCACCTCAGGTCACCTCCATCCTTTGACCCTCAGGAAGCTAGTGCTGTGTTACTTTGAAAAGAGTGCAGGTCCTCAGGAGCCATATTTATACTTCAGAAACAAATACTGGCAAAGTCAATGGCCAAGAACCAGGAGAGTGTGGGTTGGGAGGAGGATGAAGATGAGTGGAAAGTGTGACTAGGAGTTTCTCTGTAGAGTAATTTTCCTTCCCTCCCTACCTCTATCTGCAGTAGCCACTAATAGAAGTTTGAATTTGGGTTCCATAGTAGAAAATAAAAAACATATTAATTTTAAAGATTGTGAGGTTTTTTGTTTGTGGGAAGCCAGAAAAGTGGCTGACCATTGACACTGAAGCTATTTAGAGGAATGCAAAGGTGGGGCGTTATGTAGTTGAGCCAGGGGTGTAGTCCTCTGCCCCCCCC
>NW_008476991.1:0-1491 GCF_000622305.1 Nannospalax galili | reverse complement strand
CACACACACACACACACACACACACACACACACACACACACCCTCCCTCCCTCCCTCCCTCCCTCCCACAATGGGCTGGGCCTTCCTGCATCAATTAGTAGTCAAAAAAGGCCAGTCTCATGGAAGAAATTTTGATATTTTCGCCTTCCCAGGTAACTCTAGTTTGTGTCAACTTGACAAAAACTAACCAACACAGGAGAGAAATAAACAATCTCAGTGTGATTACCTCAGTTTCTGCCCTACCCTTACAAAAACCCCTAGACAAAGAAGTTCAATGGCTTTTTCCTTTCTTGGGAATCCCTCCCACTCTCTGGAGTTTCTCTCACTTTTCCTTAATTTATCACTTTCCCATAATGTCTCACTTTAATGTTTCTTAATAAAACTTCTCTTTTGCTTGTTCCTATGAGTGTCCATATCTTTGATCATTATTGGCATGAAACAGTGAACTCAGGAGCTATTGTTCCAGGTTGATCTTTGGTGGCTGTGGATGTCTAGTACCCTGTCATTGGGTCAAACACAACTGGGCTGAGAAAATCCTGTCACACACAGTAGACTGTGCATCATTACCATATTAGGAACCATACCAAGGGTTACTGTTTTTGGAATTGTACAACTAAGTGTGCCCTCTGTTGTAGGCACTGCAGGGGCCACGCTTGTTCCATAGTTGTTATTCCTACAGGAGATACCCTACCAAGTGTCTTCTTATGTAGCCATAGCCTCTATTATAGTATTTATTACCACAGTTCTCATAGCGATCTGTTTATCTGCGGTTTCTGTAATGATCATATTTACCTTCAAAGTGGTCAGAGCATTGCCTATTGTAGGATGAGAATCATCGAAGCTGTTTATGACAGGTTGAGTTGTCTAGTCTGTACCTGTTTAATCACTATTCTGAATTATATTTTATCCTGTACATGATCAGCAATATCAACTTTTTTGTTTGTTTTGTTTTTGAGACAGCATCTCACTTTGTAGCGCTGACTGGCCTGTATCCTAGGCTGACTTTGTACTGACAGAGATCCACCTGCCTCTGCCTCTTGAGTACTGGGATTAAAGGTGTACACCACCATGTCTCGCCAAGAAGTATCAATTTATTCTTTTACCCAAAGACTCTTCATGATTCTTAAGACAGTGAGTATTAAATTTAGGTCCTTATATTTATTATAATTGAAATCTTCTGACTTCTCTTGGTGACTGTGCTCATGTAGTAAATGGACTTCTATTAAAGGATTCTTCAGTGGAGTTTTCTGTCATGTCACAAATCAGATTCCCTAGAAAGCAGTATAATGTATAAATTTGTGAAGATGTTGCTGGTTAATACTGGATTTTTAAATTGTTTTGGGGTTTTTTTAAATATTATTTTTATTTTATGTGTATGCGTCTGTTGCCTGCATGTAGGTAAGTGCATCGGTGCCATGGAATGCCTGTGGTGGACAGAAAAGACTGTTGGATCCTCTGGAACTGGAGTTATGGACAGTTGTTAGCTGCCAT
>NW_008476990.1:0-1507 GCF_000622305.1 Nannospalax galili | reverse complement strand
GGCCAGTGGGTTTGAACCCTGAGCCATACACTGGCCATTTGAAAGCAGTCCTGATTTCTGGTTTCCGTGTAACAGTCTTGATAAGCAGAGCTTCTTGTTTACTAGGAATCTGCTTTGTTCTTAACCTCAGCAAATCAGACAAAGCCACTCTTTTCTTAAGGGTAATCAGCTTTACAGAAAGCCAACTGACTATGGATATAAATCTGCAAAATCCCTTCACACAAACATCTAATCAAAGACTAGTCTTTGACCAAATAGCATAATGTCTTTGCTGAGCCAAGTTGCTATTTTAAATTAGCCACCATCAAAAGTCTCTTATAGTAATGTGTATCTATAAAATTTAATCTTCATACCTATGATACATGTCTCTTTGGACCAAAGATGTACGAATTAGTAGCAAACTGTGGCCAAGGATGCTGCATACTAAACAATTTTTTCTTGGAAAAAAAATCAAGTACATAGGTAACACAATTCAAATTTCTAATGCATTTAGCTTATGTCTTCCCATATCTCCAGTCTGAAGAACGCGAAGTTTCTGTGTGTGTTGCAGATATCCATAGTTCTTGAGGAAGGCTGGTGTAGCAAGCAAGAAGGGGAGTCTGTGACAGTTCATTTTCTGTGTCAGTTTGACTGGCCATGGTGGCCTGATATTTGCTCTGAACTTTATTCCAGGTACATCTATCCTGATACTTTTAGAAGACATCATCATTCAAATCAGTGAACTCTGAGAAAATCAAATTGTAAAAGTGCAGATGAGCCTCAGCCAGTCAGTTGCTGACCTCCCTGGGGACAGAGAACCCTGGCAGATGCCTGTGGCCTTGACCTGTGGCACTGACCCTGCACAGCTATAAAAGGTTGTCCTGGTGTGATGATGCACACCTTCAGTTCCAGAACTAGGTGGCCCTCTGTGAGTTCTAGGTTAGCCTAGTCTACATAGTGAGTTTCAGACCAGCCAGTGGGGGCTACATAGTAGGACCCTGTCTCTGAAAGAGATAAAATATTTAGACTTAAATGCATGAAGTTCTGGAGGTTCCGGCCTACTGGCCACCCTGTCAATTTTGGACTAGCTGAGCGCCCACACTTATGTGGTCAGTCCTTTAAAACATGTCTTCCTGTTTCTGTTTCCATTTCTCCAGGTGACCCTAATAGACAAACACAGGCTAAAAGCTCAGTGTCTACAGGGGTCGGCAAGAACCATCACGATGAGGAGTCAGGTCTGAGGGTGGGCATGCAGCTTTGAGGTGAGGGTGGGGCCATGGTGACTTGAAGACCCCAGTCCTTAGAGAGAAGGTTTCAGCCAGTCATTCCAATATGGAACAAGAACTCTGGGAGATGAATGATCTTAATTTTTAAGTTAAGCTGTAAATATTAAATTTTGTAAAAACTTTATAAAAATAATTTTGTCAAAATTGTAAACTATCTAAAATTTTAAGTGTTGGTGAGTTTTAAAAAATTTATCACTGTCTATATGTGGTGTGTATGTATGTATGTGTGTGTGTGTGTGTGA
>NW_008476989.1:0-1506 GCF_000622305.1 Nannospalax galili | reverse complement strand
TTCCTGAAGAGTTCAGGAAAGCAGACAGACTTACGGAGACCTACATGGCTGCTGTTGGTCTGGAAGTTCTGCGGGGATCTGAGCTAGTTCCAGACAGGAAATATACACTACCTTATTTCTGGAAGAGTACGTTCTCCAACAGATAGACTAGAGAATTTTGTAGTCTGGACCAGTTCAATGTATGGAGCTTATTGATATTCTAACAACATAGGTGCACTTACATACATGCAGGCAAAACACATACATTAAATAAATTTCAACAAATTTAAAAAGAAAACCAACCCTATCCCCAGATATGGGCTGAACTAAGCTTCAATGTATTTTTGATTTCTGATGTTGCTTAGGAGAAGTTTAACAATGATAATAATATATACAGCTCAAGACAAGCTATCATTTCCCTGGCTGGGGGCAGGTTGTCTCACTTGATAAAGTGCTTCCAGAGCAAGCATGAAAGCTTGAGCTCAGTTCACAGGCATAACATGAAGATACTGGGCATAGTGGACGATGCTTGTGATCCCAGGATTCAGGCAGTAGAGACTCCAGGGAAATCCAGGGGCTCATGGGGCAAACTGGTCTAATTGGAGAGCTCCAGCCAGTGACAGACCCTGTCTCAAAAGGGGGGAGACACCATTCCTGAGGAAGCACTTCAGAGGTTGTCCACCAGCCTCCACGGGCACACTGAACACACATGCACGTGCACCTGCACACTCGTGCACAGAAAAACCTAATATTCTCTTTCTCTTAGATGACGGGAGGAATTTTTCCAAGGTCTTCATGAGGATTGAATGATTTAACCCGTATGGGAGACAGCACTACTCTTTACCAGGAAAGAACCTGAGGCAACTTGACATACTCCAGACTACTGTGCAGGTAGACATGATGGAAAGGAGATAGCCTCCACTCAACCCCCTGGTGTATGGTTTTGGGAGGAGGGAGCTTCCTTCCTCCTTGGTAATCGCTGTCTCTGCTCTTCAAGGATTTCCTTTTGATCCTTCAGGTACCTGTGCCTTATCATCACTGATCTGGATACGGATTTTTATTTATCCCGCTCAGCACTTGGTAGAATTTCTAGGCCTGCAGACATGTCTTCTGGGTGTTCTCAGCTCTCACATACTGTTCAGGCACTGGCTCTCCATGATCTCTGCTGTTCCTTCAGGAATGGGGGTCGGACCTCTTTGGGGCTTTCAGAGTGACTTTTCATGTCTTTCAACTTTTCTTTTATATTTTTAAATCTTTCATCTCCTTTTGCTGTGCTCTGTTTGGTCTTTGAATTCCCGGTTTTGTTCTTTGGCTGTGTCTGACATCCTGGTCAGTTTCTTTGCTCAGTTTTACATTTTCTGGCCTCGCATTTTCATTTCTGAGATTTCTAATTGGCTTCTTTTTACCGGAGCTTCCTTTTGCTTTGTCATTTCATTTCCTCTGTCCTGGCTTAAATTCCCTTCCTGACCTCATCACATTTATCACGTGCTGGTTCTGCAGTCCTCTGAGCATCCTAACTGATCTCCA
>NW_008476988.1:0-1506 GCF_000622305.1 Nannospalax galili | reverse complement strand
CAGCATTGTGTGTCTTGTTATATAGCCTTAAGCTATACACATACCAATACATCTATTGTATGTGTATTTTTCAGTAGAATTTTGAGCCAATACATTTGCCCCTGGTTAAGTGTTATTTTACTCTTCTTTCTTTCCCCCCTATAACCTTCCTCCTCCCTCCCCAGTTAAAGTACCCCATTTTCACCATTTCACTCTGTTTCCTGTTACCCCTTTCTCTCAAGATCCTTTTCCCCCTTTACTCCCATGGTTTCTTGTAAAACCCTCTCTCCTCCCTCCCCAGTTAAAAACCCCCATGTTCCTCATTTCCCCCTTGGTGTGTAACACGTCTCCTACTATCCCCATCTCTTGGGCTCCTTCTTCCCCTTTACCCCCATGGTTCCTTTCCATTTTCCTACTGAAAGATGGGGTGGGTCAGGGCCAGAAGAATCTCTACAAGCTCATGGGTCAGCTAGCTTGGCATGTGCAACGATAAAACAACAGAGACTCTGTCTCAAACAAGATGGAAGGTGAAGACCAACACCCACATTTGTCGCCTGATTGCCATACACACTGCATGGTACAAGTGTACCTGCATTCACACACATAGACACACAGATACACACACACAAATATACATATGCATATACAAATATTGTACATACAGGAAATAGTTTTTTAACCATATATTTGAAACAGCAGTTTAAAGAATGAACATTACCAAACAAAAAAGGAATTGAGAAGTTCCCACAAGAGAAAGAGGTGCCTGATGTTACTATTTGAATAAAGAATGGAAGTGTGAGATAAATAGAAGCATTCCTCAGATACTGTCTTTACTGCATGTTTAAGTGTGACTTAGGAGAATAGCTATATCTGTGGGTAGCCATGACAGTGCCACAGGTGATACTCTTGGCTTTGTAACATGTCAACCTGGGTAGGCACAATTCTTCCAGAATTCCCTGTCCTACAGAGTTTCTGTGAAGGAAAATCAAGAGGAATCTCCAGTGAAATCTTGGAGCAGCAGGACAGCCTCAGAGCCTTAGTATTCATGCACACTGCTGATATCTGACTCTTTTCATTGGCAGAGACATTAGCAGGCCTTGCAAGTGCTCTTAGCTTCCCATCACCCACCCGCTCCCACGATACTTTATCTCCTGTGCTGTATGTGTGTGCTCAGCACCATTAAGAAGGCTTTGGAAATGTTAGATAGGACCAATGTCTGGGAACAAGAGCTAAGATGGATTTAAGATGAATCTATCCAATTTCTTTCTCTTCACCACCTAACATCTATGCTAGACCTAAATTTCATTTTTGTGTTTGGGAAATGTTAATTCTTTTCTGTGGGCTCACATACCTCATTTTTAATTCTGCAATTTAAATAATCACAAATAAAGCTGTCATTAATATAGCTTATGTTATATGTACTATATAGCCTAGCTATCATCTATGTAGCTTATAATCTATCATCCATCTATAATTTATCATCTATCTACCTATCATCTATCTATCATCTATCTACCTATCATCTAT
>NW_008476987.1:0-1505 GCF_000622305.1 Nannospalax galili | reverse complement strand
AAAAAAATTATTTATTGTTTTTTATTTTATGTTTATGAGTGTATTGCCTGAATGTATGTAAATGCACCTGTGTCGTGCAACGCCGGTGGATGTCAGAAGAGGGTGTTGGATTCCCTGGAACTAGAATTATGGACGGTTGTTAGTTACCATGTGAGTACTGGGAACCTAACCCTGGTCCTCTGCAAGAATAGTCCATACTCTTAACTGCTGAGCTATCTCTCCAGCTCTGAATTTCTCCATTTCTAAATAGTTCAGGGCTCCCTATGTAGGGAATGATGCTCACAGTGGACTGGGTCTTCTCATGTTAGTTAAGACAATCCTCCACAGACATGCCCACAGGCCAATCCAATATAGACAATCCAAATGTATGTGACTATGACCTTGGAACAAAGATTCAGGTTACCCCAATTATCATGCTCCAATAAAGTAGCAATTTCATGAAATTTTTATAGTAATGGAAAAAAGGTAAAAAAGTCAAGACGATTTTTATTGTTTTAAATTAATTAACTAGTTTATTTTTATTTCTATATATGAGTGTTTTGCCTGCATGTATATAAGGGCATCCATGTTGTGTGATGCTCACAAAGGCCAGAAGAGGCTGTCAGATCCCCTAGAACTGGAGTTTGGGATGGTTGTTAGCCACTGTGGGTACGGGGATCAAACCCAAGTCATCTACAAGAGCAGCCAGTGTTTTTTAACTGCTAAGCCATCTATCCAGTCCCTCAAGACAATTTTTAAATACACTGGTGGAAACATCAGGTAGGCAGGTTACAAACTGTGGAATCCTCTACTATAGGCCTCAGATGCTATCTGATGACATGCTTAGTGTAGGGGTTGGTGGAAGCTGGAGGTCTGTCTATACATTCCAAAAGGACTTACCTTTAAGTCACAATGCAAGTCACATGCAGAGGTGGGCTTGCAATGTTCCAACCTCTCCACAATCACTGAAATTCTGATCAGTCAACTCTACAAAGGCTTTTGTAGTGTTCAATATAGTTCAGACTTCTTTCTAGGAACTTTAATTCACAGTTCCTCCTCTCACCTCAGCATCCCATTTAGTGTATGTGGAGGCTGAATACTGTTTCATGTCCCACATTGCTTGGAAGGCTTATTCCTAGGACCTGGTAAAGATGAGGCTGAGTAGCAGGAAAGTAGTCTGCAGGAACAAAAGCATCTTCCCAAATGTCTGATGATCATGAGGTCGTGGGTCTTTTCTCATAAATGATGGCTTGTATGTGGAGCCACTGGAGAAGTTGATTTGAAGCCACTGTAGCTCCAGTGTAAAGATGGGAACTCACTAGTTCTAACACAACTTCTGGCACTTAAAGTCCCCAGGCAGAGATTGTTTGGTGGGTAAGCATGAGGACCTGAGTTCGAATCCCCAGAACCCACATAAAATCTGGGCACCTATGAAATCACTGCAGCTGTGATTACCTGCAAAGATTGGGTCAACAATATCAGTCAACATTCCAACTGATGGGATCAATGGAACTAAGTGAGGTATT
>NW_008476986.1:0-1506 GCF_000622305.1 Nannospalax galili | reverse complement strand
AAAAAAAACATCATGTAACTTATTAGAAGATGAAAGATCTGTAGTAAAAAATAGATCGAGTAATGCTGATAGCACTGGGCAAAGAGGAAGCTTGACGTTTCCTCCACTTAGAAGTGCTCTCTTTGAGAAAGTGACACATAAAATATTTGAAAATAACAAGGATCAAAAAAAATCCCAGAATGAGGAAACAGCAAGATGTATATCCCCCACCATATTTTTTCCTTCTCTTCATATTATAATATATAAATGTCCTTTAATGATCTGGGCTGCTCCGAAAATTATTTCTATTCTTCACTTAAGTCTCTGTGCATCACATAGTCTGAAAGAACTACAGACTTTAAAGTAACAATTGATGCCTGTAATACAATTTAAGTAATTCTTTCAATCACATAAGAGTGACTATGTGCAACTTAGTATCTTCCCATAAATACATTCTTAAATTTCTTTGGTGCTTGGCCTGAGCTTGTATCTACAGGGGCTTTGTTAGAAGTCCAAACAGAGGAACTCAGTGGTCTTTAGCAAGTTCCACCATCCTGTTTTAAGAAAAAGTGTCTTCTCTATTTTAATTCTTCCCTTCTCTTGATGGGTAAAGAGCGGTCTGGGCCTGAACTGCGATTCCCTCTCTACTCTCCTCATTGATCTGCTTCATAAAGCAGAGGAAAATGGTATAAAAAGGATTCACAAGCTTTTGCTCCAGGGGTTGGATGGTTTTATTAGGTGATTTCAATCCAAAAGTAAATTATTCTCTGGGGTGTATATTCTTATTACCATTGTTTTTAAAGAAAAGACTTAATATCTTTCAACACATGCCTAGTTCTATTTGAAACAGACATTAATAAAACAGTATTTGAGATTTAGAACAATGTACTAAAAATAGCTGAGAGACCATACTTCCATTTTGGAAAAAATTGCTGAAAAATGATTTTTCTTCT
This sequence comes from Nannospalax galili, assembly GCF_000622305.1. Classification (NCBI taxonomy): domain Eukaryota; kingdom Metazoa; phylum Chordata; class Mammalia; order Rodentia; family Spalacidae; genus Nannospalax; species Nannospalax galili. The sequence goes on along the minus strand of NW_008476986.1, from coordinate 574 downwards.
TGTTCTGAGCATTGCATAAAGCAAAACCAATTCACAGTAGCTCGGGGTGTGTTCCCTAAGACTAATCTCTAGCCATTTTTCAGCTCAGGACCCTGGAGACCTCATTATACTGCCAGTGCTAACAGACCTGAAGCAAGTTGTTTATGCCTTTGTGCTGGTGAGTTAAGCAAATGGCACAGAAATTGCTATGCAGATACAATTTCCTAGTAGCTGCCATACATACAAATATTCCTAGTGGGCCTTACTTTTTGGAGTAAAAGTGTTTTTCGAGACTTGTGTTGGAGTTTCATTACATCTTTAGAGTTTTACATCAGTGACTCCCAGAAGATGCTCACTGAGCAGGTTTGTGAAAATCAGCAAGGTTTAGAGGTCTCTGAAACTTTGTATTCTGTCCCATCCTATTTTGCTATATTTTCTGAAGGTGAATGAGTGTCTTCTACACTCAACTGCTTCACGGAGGGTAAGACTCTACTGATGGGGATTGATTGTTAAGAGGATGTGCTGGCCCTCTGGAAGTCTGCTGTAGAGGCCGAGCTGAGTACTTTGCTTATCAGTCTACGGAATCAAGACTGAA
>NW_008476985.1:0-1504 GCF_000622305.1 Nannospalax galili | reverse complement strand
AGATGAGTAGAATCACTTGTTTGGTTTATTATTGGTGCCCTATCTGGGGTGAGTAAGCATTTGTTCACATTTCCCCAGGAAAAGTTCACACGACAGGCTACCAAACCAGTGGTCCCAGCCTGAGTGTCCACTGTCATGAGCTAATTTTCTTGATATTTCTATGGGAGAAATTCTAGAAAAACCCAACCCAGTTTAGTTCTTTGCACCTGGCTACCCATTCTTCCTCTTGGAGGAAGGTGGCCACCTCTCTGGATGGATGGGGCTGGCTCACATGATGCAGCAAGGTGAGTCCAAAGGCTTATGGACCAGGCCCAGCAATGTTGGCCTTGTGTCAGGTCCTGCCTTGTATGTGGGAAAGGCACACAAAATATACCTCCAGATCCCCAAAGAGACCAAGAGGTTCACTTTAGTCTCTTGTTCTGTTCTTTATCTTGGGCCTAGAGAGAAGAACAGCTAGAGGGAAGGGGCCTTTGAAACTGGATCCAGTTGCAGTTCAGACAAATTAAAGGAAATGTAACTTTGCAGAGGAGAAAGTAACCTCAGGGAATGCTTCATCCCAAAAGCAAAGAGGGCAGAGAATAAAATGGGTTAAAAAATACAGATGACATAGTCATAAATTATGTCTATGAAAATAATCCAGATGACCAGCAACGTGGGAACAGTTAAACAAATTATGGTAAATTAACATCATTGAATGATTACATGAAAACTAAAACAATGTAAAAATATTTTTGATCCAAAGTTGTAAGAAAAAAAAAGCAACCAGATTACTAACATATATTTAAATATGAAAAGATTACAAGTTTGTAAAACTACATGTGTATAGAACAGAACGTAGAAAATGGTTGGTTCTGAGAGTGACTTTTTTTCCTCCTTCGGAAGTCTTTTGTTGTTATTCTAGAGCTTATTAAGCGGAAAAATATAAAAGTTGAAAGGAAATGACCAAGAATAATAGCCGGTGTCATTTGAGAGCCAGCTTCAGAGCTGCCCCAGTGTTGAACATCACCAGGGTGGTCCTAGCTGTTAGCCTTTATTTGTACATCAAGCTGCTGAGGCTCTAAGAGGTCAAGCAAGTTGCAAAGTCAGAGAGAAGGCTTTGCACTTGGGCTCTCTGTGTGTGGACCCGTGAGTTTCCCTATAACTTGTAGAAAATTGGAAACCCCCAAACCCAACCAGCCCCCACAATGCATCCAATTCACAGTCAAGGAGGACACCTGGAGGATAGAATGTTCTTAGAAGATGACATTGTATTAACTTTATTATCAAGTTAAGCATTTGCAACAATGAAGGTTTCTCCTTTGCAAGGAGTGCTGAGAGCCCACAGTAACTTCTCGCAAAGTTATACTAAATTATTTTACAATAACATTAGAAAAATGACTCCTAAAATTTTTGTGTCAAAACAATTATGCAGTGTGACTGTGGTTACCTATTTGTTATTTTTGTTGGATTTAGAGCCTGTATGAGGCTTTTTTGATGTTAGTGTTTCTCTCTCTCTCTTTTTTTT
>NW_008476984.1:0-1506 GCF_000622305.1 Nannospalax galili | reverse complement strand
AGTTAAATCATGTCTCATCCATATTTTCTAACCATCGTGAATGATTTTGCCTGTGGGTGACCCAGGCAAAATTTATCTGTCCTGTGCTTAGTTTCTTTTTATTTGTTTATTTGAACATTAGCTAGTTATTTAACTCTTAGATTCCAGTTTGAGGATCCTGTTTGACAGAGGCTTCAAGTGGGCTGTAAGCTTTGTGATCATAGTTCTATTACCTAAACTTTGTGTAGCTAGAAAATCTACATACCTCTGTCACTTGGGCCAACTATATTGCCACATAATGAAAGTCTTTGGCCTTGTTCCAAGTGAATATGATTTTTTGTTTATCCTTAGCTGAAGTGTGCTGGTGTTGCATGGTGCCGGGATGAGCTGTCCTCTTATACTGACCGCATTGGACACATATGCCAGAGAATTCCATACAGTACACAGAAACATCACTTTTATAAAATGGTTACTTAATCCATAAACACTATTCCCATCTTATCTGTCAAGTAGACTTATTCAAGCATAGCTCTCTAAAGACAGGAAATGAACAGTGAATATATTTTATTCAAAGCCTTTATCAACCCATTCAAGATATAGCAACAATAATAATATGGTTTTAAAACTTTTTATTAAAGATATAATATGTAAATTCTTGATATTAAACAAGAAAGTAGGTCATTTCGGGGGGTTAAGATGAAAGGAAAACGAAAACAAATGTGAGAGAGGTAAAATTTGAGTAAGAAAATCTAAACACCTTGGTATGCTAAGGAGAATTTCAAAGGAGAATTCATTTCTGTAGAAGCGTTTTGTGTAAATAGAAATATTGACAGTTGGAGAGATCAGAATTCTAAAGTGTGATGTGCACAGGTGATTTCACTTATTTTCCACTAGGGATTTACTCTTTCTTAAGATTAAAAAAAAGATCAAAACAAAAGTTTCACACCTCTTTTTACGAGTAAAGCTCTCAGCCTTATCTTTTTGCAACATTGGACGAGAGATAATATTTTCTTTCCCCAGGTATCACAATGGATTATGCTAGGCACTGGGTATCTGAGAACTGACTAGGTATATTCTTTAAGCTTTATCCAATCGAAAAGTGAGGGATATCATCTTTGATATTCTAGAAGACAGAGCCCTAACCAGTGGTAGAAGTCACAGGGACGAAGATGTGATCTGAAAAGAACGAAAACCTGCCCTGTCCTGGAGACTAGCTAGCAGCTCTGTAAGATTCACTGCTTGCCGTTGAAAGAGAACCCTAAAGAATATGGTCACTAGGTTTCAATTACGATGAGAAATTGCAATAGCTCACCTCTAGGTATCTTCCTATGACAAGCTTGCAGTCTCATCAAGACGAGGATTTCTTGGGCTTATGTTTAAGAACAATAAAGATAAGGTCAAGTTTGGTGATGGTTAACAACTGGTATTTACATTATTTGTAGGCTGGATTGTCAGAGGGTAGAGTCATTTCAGTCACTTTCCAATGTGTTTTGAACAAAGAACTCCAATGACAATGATGCTTTACAA
>NW_008476983.1:0-1500 GCF_000622305.1 Nannospalax galili | reverse complement strand
AGGTACAGTTGCTCTTAGATCTGCTTCAGCTAGTTATGGTCCACTTGCTGATCATCTGAAAGATGTAGGAAGCCCCTGTGTGTGCTGAGAGAGTTGGCTATATGTGTACATGGTAAGGAAGAAAAAGCATATAAATATCATGGTGACATCAGATCACTGGCTGATATGCTCCACCTTCAATGCCCATGAACCCCCATGGAGAAACTCAAGCCTTGCATTTGAAAAAAACAACAACAAAAAAACCCAAAAAAACCTTACAACGTAATATAAACGTCAAGGAAATCATGTTCACAGAAGCTTAAGAAAAACAAATGTCCTTCCTCAGGGCTTATTTGATTTTATAGTCACTCCATACTTGGAGATAATTAGGATTTTCCTCCAACCCAGAAAAAAACAATCTTTGTTATGTTCTTTTAACTACTAGTTTAAAAATAAAAGAGAAGTAGATATTACAGGTTTCACTTTAAAAATGCTTTTTATTAAATGATCTACTTATTTTTCATCTATTCATTATTCTCTAAGAAAGCATGTCTGCACAACCCTGACCTAGAGCATCACAGATGAGGACTCACATTACACACACCCTGCTTTAGAACATGCACCAGAGCTTCACCTGTGTATGCCAATTTAAAGTTATAAATACGAGAAAATGTCTCATATCTACCCAGATCTCCCGACTTCTACCTACAGAAACGTGTTAGAATTATTAATTATCCATGCAAAAGAGAGTGACTCCAGATCAAATGAGACTGTAAATGAAAACTCCATATAAATCATCTAATATGTGGCTTGAGATGAATACTTAATGTGAAATTTCAAAGTCACAAAACTTTGCACAAAAGTACAGCAAGGAGGGTAAGAGGGAACTGTCTGTGCTGTGAGGCTCACAACTGACTAGCCTGGCATTCTGGGGAGAGCAGTGGAGTAACAGAAAGCATAGTCACCAAGACCAAAGTGCCCCACATAGGAAAATTGGTGAGGTTCAGAAAATACCAATGATGGCTTTTGGCATGCTGAATATTTGACCTGAGGGACACCGGATGCAGTCTTTCTGACCATCTTTCTCCTGTTCCACTTTCTCTCCAAAGGCAAGACACAGAAACTGGAAATCCCCTTTTCCAAGATTGGTCAAAGAACCTCCAACCCCTCTCCCCCAGAGTCAGCGATGGCTCTGGAAATATTCCTGGAACCTGCTTGGAGTGAGAGCTGGCCAGAAGACAGTTCTCCCACACAGTCTGCAGTGGGCTCTGAGACCCTCTTTGAGAGAGGCCTTGAAAACCATGGAAGGGAACAACTGCCACAGAGAGACAAAGATTGTGAGCAGACAGCCTTGTTGAGCCCCTGCCTCAGCCCACCATCATTTTCTTTTCTCCAATCTTACTTCTACATGGCTACCCATCCTTCATCTAATATAGGGAAAACATGGACCTTTTTCCCTGGATCGTTGAGACTTCATGTGCTGGATAGCTTTAGTGTCAACTTGACACACCTGGGTTGAGG
>NW_008476982.1:0-1506 GCF_000622305.1 Nannospalax galili | reverse complement strand
CAATTAGTTTTCTTTGGCTAAAATGCAATGCTTCCATTTTAAGAAGTCAATGCTGGGCTTTTACTGAGGAACACAATAAATTAATCATTAAATCTTTTGTATTGACTGAACCTTGCAAGACGTGAAAAATTGCTGTGCAATGGCTATTTTGACCCAGGAATGGAACCTCAGCATCCCAGGGGAAGGTGAGTGGTTGTTTTTATAGAACTGTTTGATTTCTTCCCTGGGATTGTAACTTCATTTATCACCTCTGAAATAAATATGGTGGTCATTTAATTTCAAACATCTACCCTAATGAGAGCTTCCGGTATTACAGCACTCTCTAAGCACTCCACACTCTGTTTAGTTTCTATTTGTCATTCATTATCTCACACAGCCCTAAAAACAAAGTCGGGATGAATACTCCCCCATCCTCATTTTACAGAAGGCATACTGAAACTGATGCTCACGAGAAACTTGCTCAAGGTAACCCACCTAATGAGAAGGAATTCCCAATGTGTGTAAACCCAAAGCACACACTCAGTACTGAATACCTTAAACTGATGAGTACAGAGATAGCTATAATTCCATGCTTCCCTGGGTACTGTGGGGGTGGTTCATGTATCCTCATAGAGTACCAGAGAAGCTGCAGAAACAGAGTGCTGGAGTCAAGAGGAGCTTTGATTTGGGGAAAATTTGTATTGGTTACCAGAGCCTAAGACAATGGGCCCAAGGGAAGGGCTAAGACACCGAGCAGAAGTGAGTGGGTGTCTTGATATGGAAGCAGAAGAGAACACCACAGGATGGATGTGCTAATGTTCACAGGAAGTGACACACACCACTGGCAGAAACTACAAGGACTTTGAGAAGAGGCAGATGCACTTTCAGCCTCATCGTCCACACCATACACCCTGGCATTTGAAGATCCTTGGGCCCCAGTTTCCTTATCTATAAAATAGGGACAGTCAGGCATCTTTCAAACTGCAGTTGTGAGGTATAAGGGTGACATCACATGTGGCATTCTCAGGGCAGTAGGCACTCATACAGGCAGGCTCCTCTCTTCCCTGCATCGGCCTGGGCAGAGTCTCCTCTGTGGACCTGCTGGACTGAACTTAAGGTAGGGATCTTCCATCACCATCATTTCCCAGCAGTCCTAGTCAGTTCATCTCTAGTCAGCAGCCCATCAGTTCCTCAGTGAGATGTCCCCTGGCCTGCCACTTGTGACCTAGGATGAATTCATAAGTGACATTATGTTTTCTCAAAAGGTGAGAGGTGGAAGGCTGGAAATCATGGTGACACCTGTCAAGGCGTGTCAGCATGCTCCGCTTCTGCCCGTTCCGTGTAAAGTAGTCTGGGCTCAGAAGATTCTCTTGATTCTCCAGAAGGTGAAAGCAGAAAGAATCCTATGTTCATCTCTGCCTCAACCTTCTTTTCCAGAAATGGAGCCTCTCCCTCACTTAGTTCAGAGGTCACCTTCTCAGGATGATTGCCAAGGAACATGTTCTTAAAGGGAAGAGACGCTAATAT
>NW_008476981.1:0-1505 GCF_000622305.1 Nannospalax galili | reverse complement strand
TTTAGTCCCAGCACTCAGGAAGCAGAGGCAGACAGATCTCTGTGAGATTGAGGCCAACCTGGTCTACATAGTGAGCTCCAGGACAGCTGGGGACTCTAGTAAGACCCTGTCTCAAAAAACAACAAAAGAAAACCAAAACACAAAACAAAAACAAAATAACAAAAAAGATGAATATATCTTCCTCTGCAGGTTGCCTTTTGGCTGTGTTAATTGTCCTTGGACACAAGTCTTTGAGTTTTATGTAGCTTCATCTGTGTGTCTTTGCTTTTAAGAGTTGCCTGTGCTTTTGGTATCATCTTCAGGAAATTCTTGTCGAGGTCAGTGTCAGGAGACTGTCCTCCTGCGGCCCTTCCAGGAGTCCTGTGCTTCTGAGTTTTATGCTTCAGTCTTAAAGCACTGGTGTATTGGCATAAGATAAGGTTTGGGTTCAGTTTTAATGTGGCTAGCCTGCTCTCTCAGCACCATTTGTTGAAGAGAGCGTCCCCCCCTCACTGAATTTCCCTTTCTAGGGTCATCTGACTGTGTACCTGAGGGCTCGCTTCTGGTGTTCTTTAGTGTATGACACTCCCACACTGTTTTGATCACTGTAACTATGTTTTGACCTCAGGAAGTATGAGTTCTATACCTTTTGTTCTTTTTAAAAACTGTTTTGGCTATTCAGAATCTGTGTGGTTTTGGGTGGTGATGTTTTGTTTTGCTTCTTTTTTAGGTGCTGGGTATGAGAAACCCAGAACCTTGTACAGCACTCTACCACTGCGCTAAACCCCCAGCCTGTGCATATTCTTTTTGATGTATCCATAAGTATATCTCAGTGTTGGTAATATGTGAATGTAAGTTTATGTATCTGGTGCATTTAGTTTATGTATGTATTATTTTCATTTTTATTTTTATTTTTTGGCGGAGGGGAGGGAATGTTGGTTTTCAAGCAGGGTCTCCTGGAGGCTGGAAGAGGATGGCCAGTTGTCCTGCTCTGTCACTCTCCACCCTGTTCCTCTGAGACACGATCTCTCACTGACCCGAGGCTAGGCTGGTGGCCCCAGCGATACTCCTGTTTGCACCCCTAACAGTGCTGGGGTTATGTACATTCACTCCCAGCTTTTGTACACAGCTGCTGGGATATGATCTCAGGTCTTCATGTTTGTGCAAGCACTGCTGTCCATTGGGCCATCTTCCCAGCCTGGGCACCTCAGCCTTTGAAATATCTACATAGTATTCTAAAGTATAAATTTACTGTAACCTTTTAACTGACATTAATTTGTCTCCTAACTCTACTCTGGCATTTATAAGCAAATCTGCCACGTTATTTTGTTTGTTTTACGTTTTGTTATTGGGACAAGGTCTTGCTATATAACTTTTACTGGCCTAGTACTGTGTGTAGAGCAGGCTGGCCTCACACTTATAGCAACACCCCTGCCTTCTCCTAATTACTGGGATTATAGACATGTACCATCATGCCAAGTTTCCTATTGTTTTCTTAAATAGAGGTTTTAGGGGGCTGGAGAGAT
>NW_008476980.1:0-1506 GCF_000622305.1 Nannospalax galili | reverse complement strand
TGTAGGGGCCACCAATAGTCCTTTGAAATCAGAAGGGCCCTAGGAGAGCTCAAGTAGGTCCAGGCCCAAGAGGCTAAATGCTGGAGACAAGGCAAGAGAGCTGCATCCTCACTGGGCCAGTAGCTGAGGCCAGGCAAGACCAGGGTTCTGAAACAGACCAGTGGGGACAGGCAGTCCCTGAGAGGACCTCTCACCATCTCACAGAACGTGAAGCAATTATTTTAATCTTTCCCTCTAACCATCATATAAAATTAGGTGACCGTTTGAGTTTATTTTTTTGGTTTAAAATGAAAGCTGCAAGATCTGAACGATGAGCCACTAGGACAGAGCACAGGAGAAGTAGTTAAAAAGTCATCAGTATTGGCATCAATGCTGGTAAGACCCCTCCCACAAAGTCCAGAAAAAAAGCAAAAACTGACAAAAGAAGCAATCAACAGTGAAGAGACAGCACACCAAACCAAAAATTTACAGTGTTGACCTGACAAAGGATTAATATCTGGAACATATAAGGAGCCTAAAACTTCAATAACAGTAGTAAAACTCCATTAAAAATAAGGGAAAGATAGGTAAGCAGTTCTCAAAAGAAGAAATTCAAATGATCAGTATGCTTGTGAAAAATGCTTGGCTTTTTCATTGGGGAAATGCATGTCAAAAATCAGACGTTGGCTCCCATCTCAATGGCTGTTATCAAAAGAAAGAAAATGGCAGCTGCTGGTGGAGAGAGTGTGGAAAAAGGGAATATTTCTACCCTGTTTGTGAACATGTGTTTAGTGAAGCCTGAGGGAGAATGATGAGAGGTGTCCTCAGAAACCTAAAAATAGATCTAGCATATGATCCAGCTATTCTACCTCTAGAGCATATCCAAAGGAAATGTCTCCTTCACAGCAAAGAGACATATGCATGCCCATGTAGTGTCAGAGTATTCACAATAACTAAGAGAATAAATTCATCAGTGGATGAATGGGTAAATGCAATATGGAATATTATTCAACTATAGAAAAGAAAAATATACTCAACTGTAGCAAAACACGAAAATGGAAAATATTATGCTAAGTGAAATAAGCCACATTTACATAAAGAAAGATTCTTCATGTTTCTGTTCATATGTAGGTGTCTGAGAAATTAATCAGAGTGTTTAAGAGTGATGAACAGAGGCTGAGAGGCATGGTGGGAGGCTGGGTAACCGGTACAGTCAGAGTACTGTAAGTTCCAGTGTCCTACAGAGCTGAGTACTTTACAATAATCGATTATGTATCTTATGAATAGCTAGAAGAGAGGAACTTGAGAGCTCCAAACAAAAGTACACAGCAGTTTATACACAGGTTTATTTGCTTTATGGTATATTTTGTCAGAATGTGTCTTTCTTGTCCTGAGGTAAGCTAAAGAAAAAATATTGTATTTACTATTAAAATGATAAATTCAAGGCAAAATATAAAATTTTAAAACTATATTTTTAAAATTATTTATTTAATAACCATATAATTAGAAGAGGTATTTCATTACAAC
>NW_008476979.1:0-1506 GCF_000622305.1 Nannospalax galili | reverse complement strand
TTGACTTTGCGGTGCCTTTTTGAGGCAAATTATTGGAAGGGTTCTGAGGTCATTTTCTGCCAGCCTCCTGATTGTCAGACTCCAGAGAGGTTGCTAAACTGTGTGAGGGTTAAACACTGTGCTCCTGCACTCTCCCCAAACCATCTTTCCTAAAATACCCAGGCAATACAGGCTTTTAAACGACTGTCAGTAAGTCATCCAGATATTCCCTTTAATTTTCTAATTTGTTAAGGACCGGACATGTGCTCAGTGATGAAGCTTGTGTGAGACCCCCAGGTCAATCTCCAGCACTCTTCCACCCCAAATATAATTTTCTAGTTCATGAGATACAGAGTTCACAGTGGTGGATTAAAAAATGTTATAAAAGCTTTGAATGTGTGTTTTATACTTGGGGAGGACACCCTAGCCTACAGTCTACCTTTCCCTCATGTGTTAAAGAAACTATATGTTTTTAAACTACATGGTTATATGATGGTGTAGTTTCAATAACGATAACTATGTCTTTCCTGAGGCAGTGTTTATCCTCAGTGCAAAGTTATTATATTTTAATTTTTATATTAACATTGTTCGTTTTAGAAAGTTCCTTAGCTCCTTTAGTCACTAAGTCAACTCAATAAATGCAATTCTAGTAACGGTTTCTCATTGAGTTCAAGGTGAGGTGAATGTGAGCTGGGGTGTAGACTTTCTAACTCATTAGGACAGAGTGACCTCTTAGAAGGGGGTATAAGGGAAGCAGTAGGAAGACTAAGTAGAGGGTGACGTTGGCGAATGAACTCTTCAATGGTAAAGAACATGCACATGAGGCCAAGGGTGGTGACACAGGCCTGTAATCTCAGCAGTTGGGAGGTGGAGGCAGGAATATCAGCAGTTCAAAGTCATCATCAGCTGCGTAGTGAGTTCAGGGCCAGCCTAGCTACATAAATCCTGTCTCTCTAAAATTAAACTAAAGAAAAAAACATTTAAGTTATTAATTTTAGAGCTAAAGTATAAAAACTTTTGAAAAACAGAAAATTTAATTTCACCAAGTACTTGTCCAATGCCATTTGGCTTATAATAATGTCTTTAAATGTATAAAATTTCCATAATTCTATACAAAAATTCTTAACAGTCTGAAATAGCACAATTAAAAATTAGTCGTGTTATTAAGATCAGTAAGTGCTTTGATTCCCATAATAGTGATACAGTTTGTTACTTATAAGAGATGTTCAAATAGTTTTAGCAGTTGCTTGACTGAGCTGTATACAAACCTTACATTTGAAAGATTAATAACAGAAATAGTGAAAATTTTCATGGACATTAAAGTTTGGTGCCTTAAAAGTTTGTTTTATCTTAGGAATAAGCTGAAATATTTAAAGTCCAAATATTAACACGTACATTCAATATGTATGTAATGAGAAACAAACATTTCTAATACTGAACCATTTGATAATCCTCTGAAAAGTATATTCTTAAATCACCGCAGAATCAAGTTTAGTAGACTGAAAGCCCCATTTTGTGTGTGTGTGT
>NW_008476978.1:0-1460 GCF_000622305.1 Nannospalax galili | reverse complement strand
AGACAGGGTCTCCCTGTAGCCCCAGCTGGCCTGGAACTCACAGAGATCCGCGTGCCTCTGCCTCCTGAGTGCTGGGATCAAAGGTGTGCATTACCATGCCCAACTCATACGAAGGCTTTTAAACGCATATATACATTATATACAAAACATACATTATTGATTGCTGTGGTCTGGTCTTGCTGGCAGCCTTTATATTATTGATATTTAGCGTATCCCGAGTTCAACAAATAGTCTTTTTTTTTTTGGAGACAAGGTCTCCATGTAGCCCCATGTGACCTGGAATTTACTGTGTAGACCAGGCTGACCTCACAGAGATCTGTCTGCCTTTGCCTCCCTGAGTGCTGGGAGTCCCGAGTACCAAGACTAAAGGTGTGCGCCACCATTCCTGGCTTCAACAGATAGTCTTAAGTCTTCTCAAGCTGTGTGTGGTGTCATTTACCTGTAGTCTCAGCTACTCAGGAGTCTGAGGCAGGAGGATCTCTTGAGCCCAGGAGTTTGGGGTCAGTCTGAGCAATGTAAGCCAGACTGTCTAAAAATAAAAAGGGGCTGGAGAGATGGCTCGGCAGTTAAGGGTGCTTGCTGATCCTCTAAAGAATCTGAGTTCAGCTCCTAGCATCCATGTCAGGCAGCTCACAACCACCTGAGTGGATGAGCAATTCCTAAAGGCACAAAATCCCAACTGTATCTGATAAGCAGATCAAATTCTTCATGCAGAGGCATCAGGGTCTATGGCCAACTCATCAGCCATCACACAAGCCAGCTCAGCAGTCTTCTCTACAAAAGGAAGGAATTGGAACAGAAATTTTTTTTTGTCTGCATTCTTTTCTCCATTCACATTCATGCGGCATCTGGCTTCTGAAATGAGGGGACGAATTTCTATTCTGGTCAAGTGTATTTTTAATTATGAAGCATGGAAATTCCACACCTCACCATTAATCCCCCACCAAAATTGCTCTGCCACAACAGGGCTCAATTAATTCAAGCTCCATGTGATGATGAATCATTCTCTTCACCACAGTTGAGCTAAAGGGATGAGCTTAAGACAGAAGGCCACTCCTCCAGCAACAGCAGGCAGAGTCACTGAATAGGCCTGCTCTTGATATTTCCCTTTCTTTCAGAGCCACTCTGCAGCTGCCTGAAGAGGAACCACTAATTCAGGAGTCCCTCCCCCAAACTCCTGACTTGTTTGCTTCATTGTCAGAACCAAAGAGTTTAGGCTTAGGCTGTACAGTTTCCCTTCACATATAAACCAGCTATGGGGCTTTTCTTAACCAACTGTGGGGCTTTTCTTGACTGACCTCTAAACTCAAAAGAAGAAGGGATACCAGATTACAAACTAATTTGAACTTTTATTTTGGAGATAGTGTCTCTCTGTAGCCCTAGTGCTGGCCAACATGCATATGCCAACATGCTCAGCTTGTGTGTGTGTGTGTGTGTGTGTGTGTGTGTGTGTGTGTGTG
>NW_008476977.1:0-1505 GCF_000622305.1 Nannospalax galili | reverse complement strand
ACAGAGAGACAGAGAGACAGAGACAGAGAGACAGAGACAGAGAGAGAGAGAACTTGAGGGAGTTCCCTCCTTTCACCATGAGGGTCCTTGGGTTCAAACTCTTGGCAGCAAGTGCCTTTACCCACTAAGCCATCTCGCCAGCCCCAAATCTGCTCTGTTTTAAGCTGCTCTGCCTTAAACTGCCCTGATTTAGTGTCTTATAAAGTAAAACATCCTGACTATCCCAAACAGATGGGTGGAGAAGTGCCAGGGATGCCCAGAATGCCATGTGTGGAGAGCTTAGGGTTCAGTCTCAGTTCCATCTCAGTGAGATAAAATCCTTCAGAACTGACATCTGCAGGCAGGGGAGGGGCAGCCTCCACCTGGAATCTCCCTAGGGAGATGGGTTCAGGGTTCTACATTGCCTGCAAGAGGCCTGGCCTGCTTTTCTCATGTGACTCCTCAAGATGGATGATGATGTGAGGCCCAAATGACCAACCAGAATGGACACCAGCATTGAAGCTCAGCCACATGGGACAAAGGATGAATTTTGTTTTTCCTTTACAGCTTCTGTGAGTCTGTTTATCTGGGGCTAGGGATGGTTGGGTGCCATGTCACAGTGGAGTTCTGGGTCATAAGGCAATTTGAGGAACATATTTATGGGCTTCGAGCAGAGCCTTCTGAGCTGACCACCACTGAGGACCAAGTGTCACATGAGCCCTTTCACAATCTGTGGTCAATCAGAAACAACCTTCAGAGCAGGACAGTGTCTCTTTGTTCAGTTGAGGAAACTGAAGCATGGGCAGGCTTAGTGCCTGGGCCAAGCCCACAGAGGTGGTCAGAGGCACTGTGGTGACCACACTCTGGTCTCTTGGCTCCCCGCATGCACTATGTCTTCCCAAAGACCCCATTTGTGTGCTTCTCTGTCCCCTGCAGTGGGGGCCTTGGGGCGGCCAGCAGCTGTACAGTGAGCATTGGTGCCTGGGTATGGGTCACTCCGCAGCCCATGGCTGTCCCTCCTGGCTCTGTCCTGAGCCCCTGCAGGAGGCCAGATGCCTCACTTGCCCTTGCCAGGGCTAGTGGGGGGAGATGGGCTGTGCTGACCCCAAATATTGGCTTTCATGGAGCAGACTTGTCTGCAGAGAACAGAAAAACCACACGGCTTGGGCTTGGCAGAAATGGCCATGGGGCCCAAGTGAGCCATGGGGCCCTGCTCAGACCTGGTGGAGATGCCTCTGCTAAGCTGGGACCAGGACACAGTCCTCAAGAAGAGATCCATGCCTCACTTGGTTCCCTGAACAGCTGGCGCAGAGGCCCTGAGGCTCTGGGATGAATCTTTCATGGGCGCTGGGCCCAGGGGAGCCTGCTGCATGTTCCCCCACTGGGTTATCATCTGGGAGAGAAGCTGAGGACAGTGCCTTGTTGGTAACTTCTCCCAGGGTAGGGGAGTTTGGGTGTCCCTGCTGCTTTTCTCTGTGTCCCTCTCCAAAAGCCCCATGGGCTCCCTAGGACTCCTGCTCCTCACT
>NW_008476976.1:0-1505 GCF_000622305.1 Nannospalax galili | reverse complement strand
CCCCAAAGGCTCCTAGTTGATGGTGCTATTTTGGCAGATGACGGAAACTTTAGAAGGTGGGACCCATCTGGAGGAAGTAGGTCACTGGAGGGTGTGCTTCTGAAAGTTGTAACTGGCCCCCCAGCCCTGAAACTTCCTATCAGGAGGTGAAGAAGCTCCCCTACCACACACTCCAGTCACCATCATGTTCTGCTCAAGAACATGCAGCTAAAATAAGTCCTTTCTCCTTTAAGTTGTTTGAATCAGGTATTTTTATCATAGCAGTTAGGGAAGTTAACGCAAACAGATGGGTACTAATTTCTTCCAAAAGAGTGTAAATGAATCACGACTACTGAGAGCATTTAAGAACAGTTGTTAATGTTTTGAATCTGAAATGTCCATCAAAGGTCCATGTGCCCTTGGTCCACAGCTAGCAGCACTGTTTTCGGAGGCTATGGAACTGTTGGGACATGGGACCTCAATGGCAGAACAGGTAGCAAGGGTGGACTTTGAAGGCTGTGCTACTTCTGGCTCTGACTAGCTTCCTGCCTGCCCTGATGTGAACAAGCAGCTGCTGCCACTTGTTTCCACTGCTATAAACTACCCCAGGCCCTCCCAGCTGGGACAAACTGCAACTCTCTGAAACCATGAGCCAGAGCAAACTTTTCCCTTCCTTAAGGGAAAATACCTATTTGTCAGGTATTTTTATCATAACAGAAAAGTTAATATGCTAATGAATGCCACTTAACTGAAGAAAAAGAAACCAATCCTACATGTGTTTACCAAGGAGCAGTTCAGAACACTATCATATGTACGCCACATTCAACAATTTCAAATGCTTTAAGTTTTATGTTGCCTAAGGAAATGACTACAAACTTAAGATCATACAATGACCTGTGATATCAATTTGTACTCATCTTCAATAACATCAGAACTAAGGGTTAAAACATGCTCCTAGGAAATATAACCAAATTCCAAATAAGAAGCTCTGCTGAGTGTTATGAAAGGTACAAGAGAAGCTACATAATCAAGGAATACGACAGAAAGAAAAGAGGTGCCTTGCTTTTGCAAGATATATAATCAACTTAAACTTGACTGGACTCTGTGTTTTTTTTAAAATGCATGTAACTGTTTTCCATTTTATTATGTCTAAAATTTGTTTCCACTACAATTTTTTTACCACTGTTAAAAAAAAAATCCCTACATGGTGACAGCTGGGAGGGGAGAAGACAGCGAGACAACTGGGGGAGGGGAGGCCTCTCTCCTCTTTGGAGATTGGTTCACACCTGTAAAAACTCCCCAAAGCCCTCTCTGATGTTTCTTAAAACTCTTCAGCTTTCCTCTTCCCCAGTATCCAACTTGAAGATGTACCGGCTCTTGCTTTAAGAAATAAATACTGCCCTAGCCAGGCATGGTGATACGTGTCCTTAGTCCCACTGCCTGGGGACAGAATCAGGTGGCGCTCTCTCTGTGCATTCGATGCAAGCATGGTTTACATAGTAAGTTCCAGGCCAGCTAGGGCTACA
>NW_008476975.1:0-1505 GCF_000622305.1 Nannospalax galili | reverse complement strand
CCCCCCCCCAGGCTCCTCTGGGCACGGTGGGAACCCTGAACTTGACAGGATGGGATCTCTGTTTTGAGGGGTGGGCCTCGGGCATTGTAGAGGAGGCTCCAGTCTTGCCTTAGCTGCTGCCCATGGTGCTTGGCAGGATTAGGGGAAGGGGTGTTTCTCAGGTGCACCTGCCACAGCCACACCCCTATCCCTCCCTCACATCACACCTCACTGGACCATAAAGGACCACAATGGGACTTAAGCCATGGGAAGCTCAAGCCATCCCTTGGCACAGGACCTGGCTCCGCTGGTTGGCTCTGACTGGGGTACCCACGCCTCCAGTTGCTCAGGTGGGTGCCTCCTCAGCATGGGGACAGGCCAGTGTGGATGGGTGGAGAAGAATCTCAGCCCCCAGGAGGTCCTGCAGTCCTGCCCTCCTGATGAAAGCTTGGTTCAGAGGACCAAGGCCAAGAGTGGCTGCCTGTCTTTGACAAGCTGCCTGTCTTTGACAGCTGTGCACTGTGGGAAGGCAGAGCAGCTCCCCACTCCTGCCATAGTGGAGAAGGGCAGGATCTGGGGAGGGTCCTCTACTTGCACTCCCCACCCCTCAGCGGGGAGTAGAGGAAAACAAAAGCTGGGTTAGGGATGTTGAGCCAGGAGCTAGACCTGTGTGACCTCCGGCAGATGCTTCAACCTCTCTGGGCTGTTTTCTCCTCTGTAAAATCAGGAGGTCAGGGGATGATCTCTGTCCTCCATATAGATAATCTCTGCGTTGTGTGTGGTAGGTCTGTATGTGGGTGCTCCAGCCTCTTCTATCTTTCACCCCACCTGATCCCATCTTCATCCTGTCCTGCAATCAATTCCAATTTCCAACCATGAACCCCAGAACCAAGGGCTAGAGATTTTGAATGCTTTTTTAGAGTTTTGCCAGCCACGGGCTCTACTTATTCTCTCCTTCCCAGGAGTGAGCAGATGGGCACTACCAGCTGAAGGAAATGGCTTGGAGTGAGGATCACAGCTGGCCTGTGAGGGCCTCTGGTTGCTACCCAATCCCCGAGAGCCTGGTGAATGGGAAGCGGGATATGTGTGTCAGGGGACAAGAGTGCTGACTAGATGCAGAGCAGAGACAAGAACTGAGGCCTGGGGGAACCACTTCTGTTTCTTCAGCTCTGTGCACCAGAACCAAATATCTGCAGGGTGAATGTATATAAAGTAGACTTAGTGGTAAAGCACCTGCCTAGAATCCCCCAGTGAGGGACTGGGAGCATGGCTCAGCCATAGAACACTTGCCTAGCATGTGCAAGGCCCCAGGTTCCATACCCAGTACAGGGATAGGGACTCAGCAAAGGAGCCATTCTCCTCAAAGTTTGCTCAGCACATGTACCCCAGCAGCCCAGCATGAGGAGAGAGTTCATTGGACTCCCTCCTTCTGCTCAAAATCCTAATCCCTCTAGAAAAACACATTCTGAGGAATGAGGCCAAGGCTGTTTTCTTTGCTTCCTTGAGCTACAACTTCTTTTTTTTTT
>NW_008476974.1:0-1504 GCF_000622305.1 Nannospalax galili | reverse complement strand
CTGCTCCCAAGTGTGTTCCTGGGGCTACTGGTAATAATCCTGATTCTGGTTTTCTGGATTCGACAGAAATACAAAGCAAGTAAGTTCTTTCCAGTACTTTCCCATGAAGTTCAAAATCAGCAGGGAAGAGGGTAAAGAGGAAGGGTCAGGGGTCAGAAGTGGAATGGGGAGTTTTTGGTCATATCACCCTGAATGTGCCCAGTCTCATCTGATCTCAGAAGTTAAGCAGGGTCAGTGTGGTTAGTACCTGGAGGAGAAAATTGGAATGGGGAGAGGATGAAAGAGGAGGCAGAAGGCCCACGATAGCCTGGGCTCGATCCCTGGAATTCTCAAGGCAGAAGGAGAGAACTGACTCCTGCAAGTTGTCCTCTGATCTCCACCTGTGTGCTGTGGCAAGCATGTATCCCCCACCCAAATAAATAGAATAAATGTAAAGAGGGGAATATGCACAGCTAGCATCACATCCTCAGCCAGTACAACATCCTCAAGGTTCATCTGCATGGGGTCATGTCAGCGTTTCTTCCTTCTCAGGCCGGGGCTCCCTTGTTCTTTGTACCTGCCTCATGTCACTCATCCATCCCACTAGCCACAGCTTGGGTTGCTTCTGTCTTTTGGCTATTGTAAACAGTGCTGCTCTGCACGTGGGTGGATGGATATTACCGTTTCCAACAATAAGCTCCTGAGGGTCATCTTATACTGGGTCTCGCACATCATGTAGCTTGTCCAGAGCACGAGTCCCTCAGGAGGTAGAGCGTCTTTAGAGGAAGCTTGGTACCCAAAGCTGGAGCAGAACATGTCCCCCTCGCCATCATCTGTGCTGCAGTGGCAGGAAACTCAGCCACCCAACAGAAGCCCTAGTTCTGCCATTCACCTTCAGGCTCTTAAGATTTCAAAGTGGGGCTAGAGGGATGGCTCAGCAGTTATGAGCACTGGTTGCTCTTGCAGACGACCTGGGTTTGGTTCCTAGCACCCATATGGCTGCTAACAACTGTCCGTAACTCCAGTTCCAGGGGATCTGAGGCCTTCTGGCCTCAGGCATTGCACAACTCGGGTCCACTTACACATATGCAGGCAATATACTCATACACATTAAGTACAAGTAATAAATAAAAGATTTCAAAGTGACCTTTTACTTGGCACATGGAGAAAGAGCTAGATTTGCACAAAATAGCCTTTGTGTCTCAGCACATTATACCAGTGAACTGAGAACTTTGCCTCCCTGGGTCTCAGTGTACTGTCCTGTGGAATGGAACTGTGGAGATACTGTCTGAACCAGCAAGAGACTCATTTGCAGATGTCAGACCTGTGTTTCCCTTCATCTCTACAGGGTCAAAGGTCATAGAGGGCAGGCACTCAGTTAACACATGGAGGTATAGCTGTGCTACCATTCCTGCTTAGCTTGTACAAGGTATTCTCTAGGACACCCACTCCCTTTTAAAAAGCCTTGAAAATAGATGCCCCATGTATATAGTTCATCTCAAAATCCATCCCCTTTCCCCTTAAA
>NW_008476973.1:0-1505 GCF_000622305.1 Nannospalax galili | reverse complement strand
TTAACTTTCACCCATGCATCTTGGGCCCGTAGTCTCGCCCCAGGTCAGTAAATGCCTCCTCTTGTGTCTGTGCCCTCTTTCCATGCCTGTGGTGGCTCGGGCTTCTGTCTCAAGATGGTGCCCAAAGTCCCTCCTCCCGTGGGTAGCTCTTCACAGTCAATTCTCTTCAGCAGGCCCCACCCCTCGGAGGAAACAGGCTGTTCGGAGGAAACAGCTACCAACACAAACACTGTACATTTAAGTGTATTTTTATATTTGTAATATACATTGGTATGAAATTTATTCTGGTTTTACAAAATATAGAAGCAGGTAAATGGAACTTGTTGGAATAGAGTGGGTTTATGACATTAAGTCTAAAGTCATAGATGATACATTCGATACATAGCAGTAAAATTCCCCAAGGTTAAGAAATAAATGAAGTTTTAAATATAAGGTATGGACATGATCAGATCAGAACTCCTACAGGAACAAGCACAATATGTAAAAACAAGCCAGGAAAATACGAACAATTATATGGAAACATATGGGTGGACATACAATGCAGAATAACATCAGATCTTCAGTCCATAATGCTAAAAACCAGGAAATCATAGAATGATATATTTCTAGTCCTGAAAGTACCTATCAATTACAGTTGCTATGCCCAGCAAAGCTACCTCTTAAAATTGATAAACATTATATTTCAGTGCAATATTAGTCAATTCATGACAACTAAGCCAGCCTTGTATAAAATACTTAAAGGAATATTTTACACAAAGGAAGAAGGACATCCTTACCCTTTAAAATATAGGAAAGGATGTGCTTCATGTGAGGAATATATGACCAAGGAGAGCCTAACACAATATATGAATAACTTCTTAATGGGAAGAAGAAATGAACCAGTATCTATTCAACCAGGACCTCAGTGAACAAAAGCATAGTAAATATCATTTTGAGTGAATTTATTGAGTATATGGTCAGCTTGAGGTAAAGGCTCAAACAGCAAGCTACAGAGTAAATCAGACACACCATTCAGCAGAAACTGGGTAAGTTCTGGGAACCTAAACAGCCATCCAGAGTCTTTGAGTGACAGAGGAACTCAGGTTCTGTTCTGGGCAAGACTTCCAATTTATCATTCTCACCGCAGACATTTTTATATCATGAGATTAATAGTTTTGCTCTGAGAAGTTGCCTGGGAATGATTTAGCTTGCATTTATGTTCACTTATGCAATGTTTTTACTTTAACAATTTACTATCTTTCTGTTTAACTTTATTCTCCTAGGGCTGGGAGTCAACCCATTCCCAACAAGGGGTCTTGGAAGACAATCTAAGACAAATATGTTTGGGTGTGAAATGGGTGTGCTAACCCTGCTTCCAGAACCAGCTTCTCAATAAGCTTAAACAGCACTTGACAATAATAAATTGTATATAATGCCACTCTCAATAATAACTGTGTATGCAAATGGATTCGTTTCATCAACTAAAAGACAGATTAGTTGACTGGATTTAAAAACAAAAACAAAAA
>NW_008476972.1:0-1505 GCF_000622305.1 Nannospalax galili | reverse complement strand
CATCAGGTACTCCAGCCCATTTCTGAAGCCCAGCCCATCTCCTGCCTCCTCTGTGGGCCTTTGGTCTTCTCCAAGACTTGAGATTCTAGCTTTTCTTTCAGCACCTTGGATCCTCAGCCCCAAGCACTCTTAGTCCTTCCCAAGTCGCCCCCATGGGCACAGTTTAGCCTTCTAACTAGGCTATCCCATCTCCAAGGCGCAGGCTGCCCTGTCTCATTTGTCCTCAGATGTGTGAGCCTGTGAGATGGCCTGACAACAGGTGGGCGTGTCACTGGCCTGGCTGGGCTCCCTGCTCCGCCACCTTGCAGGTCTCACTCGCCAGTGGTGACAGCTGTGGCCTTACAGATCAGCAGCCACTGCAGCTGTCTCTAGTCAGAGTTCAAGCTCTAGTTCTTTCAACTCTGCTCTTCACAAGGTAACTAAACCGGTCTTCACTTCAATTTCCTCACGTGTAAAGTGGGGACAATTACAGGTATCTCATTAGATTGTTATAAGAATCAAACGAGAGCACTTAGAACGATTCCTGGCACCTTGGAAGTGCAGGGCGAGGAGTGGCCTTGCTACTGTTGTCTTAGAACGAGGGGGTAGGGGGGTGGGGGGTACCATACCTGCTCTAAGTGTTCCTGTGAAGTCGAATAATATCATGTGGAAAGAGCCTGGCATATCCGGGACTCCCCAAGTGGCCACCCCCCAACTTCCCATCAAGATGCTTTTGTGCCAGGTAGGACCAGAGGTCTGTAAACACAGGTGAACAGCTTGACACCTTCCCAAGGGCTTCAGAGAACAGCCCCCGCCTTTTCTCACTTCAAGGCTACCAATTTTTTCTCAATGCTCACAACAGCTCTTATGGTAGTTTAGACCCATTTTTACAGATGGGAACACTGAAGCCCAGAGAAGTTATTACAGGACAGACACGGCACCACTTATACCTGCAGTTTTAAAACTTGTGTTATTGTCACAGCACAACCCAGCCAATCTCCTGCCCCAAATCCCCTCAATAAAAGAGAGGCAGAGGCCCCAGGATGTCATTTGACACAGATCATTTCCTGAGTGTCCTCCAATGATAAACACTATGTTTGAGACCTGGAAATTACCAGGTAGCAAGTCAGCCACCGTCCTCAAGCCATAATCGAGGGACTTTTCTAGAAGGAGAATGTGCACCCTCCTGTCAGCATGAGGATACCCTGTTCAAAGAAGGTGAAATCCCTTTGCCAAAGAACCTTTGATGTCAGGGTGGGGCTCTGAGTTCCTGTTACAGAAAACTGTCCATCACATAAAACTGCCCCTGGGAGATCTGGACACTGGAAAGGAGGGGCTAGCTGGGAACCAGGACCCTCCCCTGGAAGGTGGCCAGTTTCCTTAGCCATCCATCCAGAGGGCCCATGGAGGGAGAGAGTGATGGAGGTGGGATGCTGGGGACTGCAGGGTACAGGAGGGATGCACCAGCCCCAGGGAACAGGGCCAGGCCAGGCCCTCAGGGAGATGCCAGAGAGCACTTTTTTTTT
>NW_008476971.1:0-1505 GCF_000622305.1 Nannospalax galili | reverse complement strand
CCCCCCCCCCATTCCTCCTGTAGCTCATAATGGCCAACAACAGTCACAGGTATCTTTGAGTCCAGTTTGTTTTTCACATATAACTGTGTTCATGCTTTACAAGGCCGAGAAGGCTTTCCATTTCCCTGTGTACATGAGAGAATGTGACCAAGGTGAAGGAAACCCAGGGGACCACTCAAGGTCACAGGGCCAAGAGCAATGGTACCTGAACAGAGACTGAGTGGGTTGTTTCTGAAGGCAGCAATGAACTCATTCCCCACTGCTGGGCTCCATCAGAGGGAAGAGAGTCAGCACCATCAGCCACAGTCACACATAGTGAAGCGAGGCTTGGCGGTGGCAATAGTGGGGCCCTTTCCAGAGTCCATTTAGCCTCTTTGTTTTCCTAATCTTGGTGTACATCATCCCAGTGAGATAATGTAGCATCCTGGCTTGGCTGGTTGCCATCTCATGTTGGTATACCTGTCTTCATCCAAGAGTTGCATCCTGCTGTTTCTGGGAACCATCTCAGCAGACTTGTGTAACATTCTGATGTATGGTGTGCCATCCCAGCATTCCACCATTGTGGTCCTGTATACAAGCTGGGAAAATCACCTTTATGTATCTGTATACCATCCAAGTGTACTATGAGCCAGCCAGCAAACCTGTATACCATCAGTACACCTAGGGACTAGCGTAGTATTCTGGTGTGCCATCCCATCATGACTGGATACCACCCCAAAGCTCATGAATATCACCGTTGTGGACTAGCACATAAACCCACGTTCTGTTCCAATGCACCACTGTCCCATCCCTATGTAGGCTCCATGAATTGAGTAACCATAATTTGCCAGATATGTATTACCTTAACAAGTGAATGGCTTACTTCAAATGTTTGAATGTGCATTGGCTTTAAGCTCTTCCTCCACATTCAGTCATTCCTATCAATGGTTTCGTACTTGAATGGGCTTGTCCAGACAGGGACCACCATTAAAGACTATAGGAACAACACTGGCCGGGAATCAGCTCCCTATTGATGATAAGACTCCTTGATCTCTCTCCCTGAGTCCAAGCAACTTCAGAATAGGAAGGGTAAATCAGATAGTGATATGTATTATCACACTGTGGAGCCTTTCCAATGCACCCTAGCCTGTGCCCAGGCAGATTGGTATTTCCATACGGCACAGAAAGGAAGGAAGGAGACCAACTAAGAACTGAAGTCTGAGCTGGTGCTGTGCCCAGCGATTTGGTTCTGCTGCCTGTTGGTGCTGTTGACCTAATTTTAAGACGATAAAATCGATAATCGGAAAAATTGGCACTTGGCTCCAACCCCAAGACCAATGAGAGCAGATGTCAGTTGGCATTTGAATCCATAATCCAACATTACCTGCTCAAGTCTAGAGAGGTACATGGTGCAGAGGCTGCCCACTGGCTTCCAAGTGGAAGGTCTCAAGGAAGCCCATCTTTCTTCCTCAGGTCCAGCTCCAGGGCAGAAGACTGATGGAATTTAGGACTCATCCTTAAACACA
>NW_008476970.1:0-1457 GCF_000622305.1 Nannospalax galili | reverse complement strand
TGTGTGTGTGTGTGTGTGTGTGTGTGTGTGTGTGTGTGTGTGCAGGCACTCAAGGAAGCCAGAAGATGGCACTGGATCCCCTAGAACTGGAGTTATAGGCAGTTGTGAGCTGCCTGCTGTGGGTGCTAGAACCAAACTCCAGTACTCTGCAAGACTGGTGTATTGTTACTTTTCTGTTGCTGTGATAAACCACCATGACAAAGGCAAGAGTTTATTTGGCTTGTGATTCCATAGGGGGCAAGAGTCCATTCATTGTGGCAGGGAGACATGGTGGCAGATGTGGCCAGAGCAGAAAGCTGAATGCTTACCTCTTCAAGCACACATAAGAAGCAGAGCATAACTGGAAATCCAGCAAGGCTTAAGAACTCTCAAAGCCAAGGACATGCTTCCTCCAGCATGGCCACACCTTCTAAGGGTTCCATGACCCTCCCCAGACAGTTCTACAAACTAAGGACCAAGGGTCCAAATACTTGGAGCCTGTGGGGCACACTCATTCAAACCACCACAACTGACACTTGTTCTTAACCACTGAGCCATTTCTCCAGCCTCCAGTTTTATTTTTTGAGATGGAGGTCTCTATACGTAGCCTGGGCTAGCTTTGTACTCCTAGTCATCCTGCTTTGCTTCCAGGTTCTACAATTAAAAGTATATACTACCATGCCTGGCTCAAAGATGTCCCCTGGGAAGTTCTGGTCCAGCTGAGCTTGCTCTCTAGCTGTGAGAAGGTATTCATCCTAGAGAGACGAATACCTTCTCTGAACACACTTGAAGAGAACACACTGGAAGAGAAGGGATGAGGTCCCTTCTCTGAACACACTGGAAGAAATGAAAAGAACTGCTTCATCTACCAGCATTGTCCAAATTGATCAGCAAGCAACTCAAGAATAGAGTGTCAACTCGTGTTCAAATTAGGCATCTGACAGCAGGAGATGGAAGTCAAGACATCTGCCTTTTCACTTAATGATTTGTCTCTGCTATGGAGAGATGTCCAGCTTGTGAGGCTTTGTACAAGGGCCCATGTGGTAATGGCAGCTGATAACAGAGAATTCAGACAGAAGAGTGTTGATCTTTTAGAATAGACCCTACCCAGAAGCACCCCTTTGTTTAGCATGTTCATACCCCCAAAGTAGGGACCAAGGGAGGGCAAGGCTTTGGGGTAAATGTTAATTCCACTGGGCATCTACTATGTCCCAGAGTTCTATCTATACATTTAAATCACAACACCATATTTAATCCTCAAGATGTTTATAGAACAGGTTTCTGCTAGAGTTTGAATATGAGATGTCCCCGAATGGTCCATGTAATGAATACCTGGTCCCAGCCTGTGGTACCAGAGTTGATGATAGAGGGAATTTGCAGGAGGTAGGGTCTTGTGAAAAAAAAGCTAGGTCATTGAAGGCAAGCTCTGGAAGGGGACAGTGGAACCCTATCACTTCCACTCTTCCTCCTCTTCCTCT
>NW_008476969.1:0-1504 GCF_000622305.1 Nannospalax galili | reverse complement strand
CTTGATCTACACTCTGAGGAACCAGGAGATGAAGTCAGCCATGAGGAGACTGAGGAAAAGACTTGGCCCCTCTGATAGAATAGAACAGTAACTCCTATCAGTTAACCACATTTGAAAATGTTTACACCCGAAATAAACTCTGTTTTCTATACTTCTTTGTCATTTCCCTTCTCATGATGATTTAAAACATCCAAAAACATGCCACATTATTAGGTCTAATTCTACTTTGAGTTTTCAGTGTCTTGAACAGTGAGTGCCTTGCACATAGAAGCTTATGTAAATCTCAGTGAAATCGTGGGATAGAAAGAAACAAACACATGGAAAAGATCACTCCAGGTTCTAGACACACACTGTAGATTTTGCTATTTTTCATTTTATTTTGTTTCCTTTTTTGAGACAAGTTTCATTCTGTAGCCCAGCCTGACCTGTAACTCACTATGTAGCCCAGGCTAGCCTCAAATGCCCAGAAATCCTCCTGCCTCAACCCCTAAGAACTGGGATGAGAGTTGTGAGTCTCCACATCCAGCTAGAGTTCCATATTTAAAACTAATTTTATTTCTTAAACAGAAACATCTTCACAGAAACCAAAGGAAATAGGAAAGCTTGAGTCAGCAAGTGCTGATGTCATATCCATGGCTGTGTTTGTATGAGGTCACCAGATCAAAAGTTAGACTCAAAAAACTCTTAGAACTCATGCGCATAGTAGAATGGTTACAGTCCATTTAAGTGAATGATTGCAGGAATTCATTCATTCCAAATTCCATCAGTCTATGTTGTGAGCACGCACAGACAGAGCCCTGGAAACTTGAACTCAGTGTACTCAAATAAAAGAAGACAAAATGTATTTCCTCTTTTCAGAAGCTCTTGTAGCATTGTATCCAAGAATAATGAAGTAAATGACCCATTGAAATATATCTAAAAATTACTAATAGTATCATAGTACAAAATCATATTCCTTCATTAGAACCAGATCAGCTTTGGAACTTAAAATTTCTTATATTTAGAAAGATAATGCTGTACACATATTATACATTATATTGTTGCTTAGGATATTGTTGCTTAGGAAATAAGGTCAACAATGAACAAATCGAATCTTATAAATTAAAAAGCTTTGTACAGCAAAGGAAGTGGTCAAGCAAGCAAAAACATGGCTTACAGGATGGGAGAAAAACTTTTTAAAAGCTCTACATATAAGATAGGATGGATATATCTGTATTATATACAATGAACTCAAAAAACTAAACATCAAGAAAACAAATACCCCAACCAAGAAATGGGGGGGGGGCTGTGGAATTGAACAGAGAGTTTTCAAAAAAGAAGAAACAGAAAGGTTTAATAAATGCTTTTTTAAAGCGTTCAGCATTCCTAGCCATCAGGGAGATGTGAATCAAAACTCTTTTGAGGAAATGAAGAGACAGCTCAGTGGTTAGGAGCACGTACTGACCTTGCAGAAGACCTGAGTTTGGTTCCCAGCACCTGCATCAGGGGGCCCACAATCACCTTT
>NW_008476968.1:0-1504 GCF_000622305.1 Nannospalax galili | reverse complement strand
GAGAGAGAGAGAGAGAGAGAGAATGTATGTGTGTGTGTGTGTGTGTGTGTGCCTTTCTTGATTCTTGATTTAATTAATTTTCTTCTCAGAGAGTCTTTCCTGCTCTGGAGGGTACCATCACAACATGTTGGTGAATTGTTCAGAGATGGCTGTTGTATAGCAATTTCCTTTGAGATAAAACATTACACCTCAGAAGGAAACTTGTTAAGATACAAGAAAGGGAGGTGAAACATTCCATCCTGCGGGGTAGCTCCTTAATCTCCTATAGTAAGCAACTCATAAGCTTTGGGAAATGCCTGAAACTCACCAGATTCACCAGGTTCCTCCCTCTCTTGGCTTATATAAGAGCAAGGATGGCAGAGAGACACACTCTCAGACCAGCTGAGCTGCCTAGAAAAGGGTAAGACCAGGTAAGCCTCCTCAGAAAGACACTTCCCAACCTGTTGAGGCCTGCAGTTGTGTGTGCATTGAGATCCAGGTTTCCTGCTTGCATGAGCCATCACCCATGATGGGGTAGCTTTTGGCGATGCAGCTGTATTGAGTCATTTCTGCCCCTGTAGGTAACCCTTCACTCATATTTCTATAAGTAACCCCAATGAATTCCTTGGTTCACCAGTTGGACTCTGGCGGTATCCTTACTTGGTCTGTTGTGCATCCCCTATCTGCAGTAAGGAGAGGCTTTTAAGTCTCCCCAGGAAAAGCGGCAGCATAGGTTGTGGATCTCCTAAAACCCACACATAACATACCTAGAAGAAGAAGTCGAAAGCTGGCGGACAGCACTGCCAGCAATTCTGAGCAGGAAGATGCCCATGACTTTCAAAATACAAGTGCACTGGGAACCTTGCAGTAGCCCCCAAACCTGCGTGTATTGGTGTCGGTATGAGAGAAAGTGAAAGAGAATGTGGAGCCTCAGACAGGCTGAGCACAAAACAGTTATGCTTCGTGCCCTGAAAGAGCCCTCCCTCGGGCACTCTGAAAAGGGGGTGATGGCAAGGAGTGCTGTAGCCATGCCAGAGCCTGAGTGTGAGAGGCCCAAGGGAAGACTCTGCGCCTGAAGAAGCACTGGCCTGGGAACTCAAAGCTGGCCAGTTAGGATTCTTCTCCAGGATAGGACCCTGCTGTATTTTGAATATGATCTCTCCCCTCTGAACTTATATTAGAGTTTAATCCTCATTTACAGGTATGAAAATGACAGAAAATCCCAATTGTGTTGTGTAGAGATGGGGCACATGAGAGGTGATTTGGATTAGGCAGGTCCTCAGTGTAGAGGTCATGATTAAATCTTGGTAGCTTTAAGAGGGAGGGACCAGAGCACACGCATGTCTCTTTCTGTAGTTTGGTGGATGTAGAGTACTCTGGAATATTATTGGTTGGTGCCACAGGAAAATGTTCAGGTCCGCACTCTGCCACTAAGCTAAGGGCTATTCTTGCCCGAATAACTGTACCTATCTAACTCTTAGTAGCCTCATCTGTAAAATGGAAATAGTCCCTGTCACTTGCTGTC
>NW_008476967.1:0-1504 GCF_000622305.1 Nannospalax galili | reverse complement strand
CATTATTATACTTTTATTTTAAATATATTTTAATTTTTGCAATAAGTATAGTGTAACTTTTCAACACATGTAGTATTAATGTTTTGATATTTTCTTTTCCTATATATTATTTGGAGCACGTATTTTATTGTAATGTCAATTATTCCAAACTCTGGAAGAAATCATTTGTTATAAATATTTATTTTGTTCTCTAAGAATAAATAACTGCATAAGGAAACTGGTCATAGTAGACCAGCAAACCTGGCAGGAGTGCATTCTACTCTACGACCACTTAGCATCCTTTGCCTCTGTTCAAATTGACACAGATTTTTGTCTGTTAGATCATTAGTATTTGGAAATTGGTTTTCTCCCTTTGTATTCTGGTTTTTCTGTTGCTATTAGTCATTTTTGCCCAGCTACAGTCTTTGCATATGAAGCCCCCAACCCTCTTTATTTTATGCCATTTTGAAGCTGCACACTATGCAGTTGTTTCTCATCGTGGTAAGTTTTTCTTCCTCCTGCCGCCCTGACTTATCTAAAATTCACTGTAGAAATGAGTGCCTTTAAATTCTTGTACATTTTGATTAACAGTGCTTTTGTACACTGTTTTTCATCCAATTATGAATAGTCAACCTTAAAATTGTTAGTTCCTATTTGTGTGCATATGGGGTCTGTGGTTGTGAATAAAACATGCATCTCAGGTTACAACTATTTTTGTATAAAGGTTTTGAAAGATTTATTTGTTTGTTTGTTTGTTTGTTATTGGTGCTGGGAATTGAACGCAGGGCCTTGTGCATGCTACTCGAGCCCTTTACCAGTGAGCCATAGCTTTTAATGGCAACCCCTGATTACCTTTTCCACATAGAAGGTAGCAATTACAACCTATGTATTCGGGGTCTCTAAAACATCTTTTCAGAATTTCATTTGACTAGTTTTCTTAACACCAGCTGTTAAGGAGGAAACCTCAGACTGTATTCACACATTTGTGCTTTCCCATTCTCTCTGGTCCTGGACTGCAATTCTGTGTGTTCCCCATGTGTGTGCTTTGCACAGCCAGCACAGTGTACTCCATGTGTGTGCCTTGCACAGCCAGTGTGCCTTCTGAGGTCATGTTAATGCATTTCCTCATTACATTCCTTGCTACTGCAGTAAAGTACAAAACCTTTTTACGAAGCTTTTTTATTTTTAGTTTATTTGTGAAAGCAATGGAGAAGTCCCCATAGGCACTTGACCAGGGTCCTTCTGAACATCTGGCTGGTTTCCACTTTATCCACTGCCTTGCTTCATTAGTTAACTTCTAAACCTTTTCTTCGGCTAGAGTATTTCAGTGGTACAGCACCTGCTTAGCATGTGCAAGTCCCTGTGCTTTGCTTTGCCCCCCAAAAGAAAATTCCCCTTTCTCATAAATATCATTACTTAAAAAAAAAAATCATGGGGCTGGAGAAATGATTCAAAGATTAAAAGCACTGGCTGCTCTTGCAGAAGACTCAGGTTTGAATCCCAGCACCTACATGGCAGCTAACAA
>NW_008476966.1:0-1504 GCF_000622305.1 Nannospalax galili | reverse complement strand
TGTCAGTGCCCCCAGCCATTCCCCAATGCAAGTCCATCTGCTGAGTCTAGTGAGCCTATCTAGAGTCCTTTGTTTTAGGAAGATCAGCTCTGGCAATTTTATTTAGTGGGTAATCAACAACTATCTAATTATACTTAAATCCCTCTCAATGGGAGGTAACTCATGGGTGGCACTGTATATATAGCCAAATACACATGGCTGGAGAGGGCATAGATCTTAGAGTAAATCCTATCTTTGTCATATTGCTAAACATATGAAATTTCTTACCATATGCGAAATATGAATCCTTATATTTACAGCCAAGTTTACCATATACTACTCATCAAAGAAGCTTCTTTTGGCAGCAAATAAGGACTATTATAGAGTTCCACAACTGGTACATACCAAGAATATATGTCTGAGAGATGCCCAGCTCTAAATGACACATCTACAATGGCACCTCTATACCTAATGCTGATGGAACAAAGTGGAACAGGGGGTGGAGAGAATATTAACACATGCTCCAATTCTCACCAGCTAAACTTCCTTATACAAAGGAGTGCAATGCACACAGAAGGCCACATCTAGCTAACTTTTAGAAAATAAAAGACGGCAGAGTGTGTGACCTTGGATAGGACTTCTATATTAAACCTCACCCACCCACAGCTCAGAGATCATTGGGGAAGAGGGGGCAGAAAGACTGTTAACAGCAGAGTTGGTGTGTGAACACAAGGAATCAGAAGCTTTCAGACTACTGGAAACGTGCTCATATGAACTTGCAACTATGCTGACAACATGCAAATGACCCATGCCAACTCAAGCAGACGAAAACCCAGCATAGACCTGGGGAAACGGGCAGCAGACCCTAACTGTGGCCTAGGAACTATTGGCAACTGATCACTGCTGGGTAAGGAAAAGTAGATCTTCTTTAAGATTTCTGGATAAGCTGACTAGACTCCAGCAGATGAACTTGCATGGAAGGTCATCTGAGTACAAGTCCTTCACCAGATATATGACAGACTGCATGAACTCTGGGTTGGGGGGTGGTATTCAAGAGCAAAGACGGGGGAATGGGGTCTCAGTTTGATTAACAACTATTATGTGAATGCACAAAAACTCAAAAAGTAATGTTCTACATGGAAATGGAGACACCAGAGGCAAAATAGAGAGTGGGCCTCATTTAGAAATGCAAACTGCTCAGAAGTTCTCACGTTCCCAATATTATTTTGGGGAGCTGGCTTCTGTCCATTTCTTCAGTTTGTTTGTTGTCTGAAAGCTTCCCTGTTATTGCTACTCAGGGTTATCCTGATTTATTTTCAAGCCGTGGTGGAGTTTGGCATTGTTAACATTGGAGAATAGACAGACTTTGTAGCTAATGTTGAATGAGGATCTTAAAAAGGTATTTTAAATGAAAAAGTGGATTCAAACATTTATAAAGGGGACAGGAAAGATAAAAGTAAAGTGCTTACTTTTCAAGTACAAGAACCTGAGTTGAAGCTCCAGAATCCATGTTAAAAAAAAAAAA
>NW_008476965.1:0-1503 GCF_000622305.1 Nannospalax galili | reverse complement strand
CCATTAACCAATTAACTGTATATAAATCCTCAGGGAGGGCTGAGGCCCCATGAGTCTCTCCTCCTTCCATGACAGGATGCTATCAGACCCAGTAACATGCAGATCTTCTGCAGGTAGTCACAGCAGCTGTGTGTTCAAGAGTACAACAGCCATTCCGTGCCCGGAAGTCGGTGCTCCACATGACTCCGGCCCACCCCACCCCCTTCTTCCACCTTTTATGTTCTTTTCACTCCTTTCCTAATATTCCTTGAGTCTTGGAAGGGATGACGTAAAAATCCCATTTATGGCTGAGCATTTGACAGTCATTTCTCAGCACCAACTATAAAGTCAGTCTTCATCAGTGCTTTCTACAGGGGCATTGAGAGGCACCTCATACTTGGTGAGGGAGGGACAATGCATTGGGGAATCCTCAAGTAGGCCACCCTGCCTTGTACTTGGTGGAATCTAGCCCTTCCATCTGGCTCCTCTCCCCATAGCCTGTCAGTGCTGGTTGCAAAATCTTTGAGAGCCGACCCAAACTGGCTGCATGGCGACAGCGTGTGGAAGCTGCAGTGGGAGAGGACCTCTTCCGGGAGGCCCATACAGTTGTCCTGAAGGCCAAGGATTTGCCTCCAGTGGTGGACCCCGCCTTGAAAGAGCAACTGAAACTCTCACTACAGTATTTGCTGTACTGAGGGAGTAGTCTGAATCTGTGGTGCCCCCAAGGGAAGTACTGGGTTGAGTAAGACACGTGGCTTACTTTTTGACTGTCACTGTGACATGTCCATGGAGTCTCTGGTCCAGTTTCCTGCAGGCATCACCAGCATTCCTTCTGTATCTGCACCCCACTGTGCTGTACATTCACCTCTCACTTGACCTCTAGAGAAAGCTAGAGGTACATACCTGGCAAACACTTGGCCCTATCCTTCTTTTGAAAGTTTCCATGGCTCCTCTGTGCCCTATATTAAAGTACAAGCCATTGAAGTTGAAAGTGAAGACCTTGCCCCAGTCCTCCAAGCCACGCCCTTCTTTCTACACTCATGTCAGCTCTCTTCTGCTCTCACCTTGGCCTCCTGTTCCTTCACCTTTGGCAATTAGCATTATGTCACCCCTCTTGGCTCCTCAGCCCCAGTGCTTCCTTCCCTCAGTCTTGGCAGACAGCAGGATTTATACCCCCCCAACCCCTCCCCAGGTTGAGCTGTGTGACAGATGAGGGTCGTCTGGTGAAGGGATGTGTAATAAGGAATAGCCTTTGTCCCGAGTCTCTGGCCTCTGAAGCAACCATCTGCCACAGGCTGGGTGCAGGGCTGGTTCATGAACCTCCTTGTAGGGAGGGAAGTTCCTGGTTATATCTCGAGTCTTCAGGTTCCATTAAGCCACCTTGCTACCACAAGCCTAATTCTAACTCCAACTGCTGTCTTCTCCATGCCATACTCTGAGTCCAAACTATCAACCTACTTAATCTTATGCCATAAGCCCTCTGTTATATGAGTTATCTAATAAATAAACTGCTAACAGAACAAG
>NW_008476964.1:0-1503 GCF_000622305.1 Nannospalax galili | reverse complement strand
GGGGGGGGGGGGGGGGGGGGGGGGGAGGCAGAGGCAGGCATTTGAAGGTACATCATAATCAATTGTTGAAAAGCAAAGACCATAAGGAAAGTCTCAAGAGCAGACAGGGAAAAAGGAGGTGTCACCAACAGAGAAGCAAGGATGTAAAGGACCACAGAGGAAAGAAGGAAAGGGGACAGCATTTAAAAATGCCAAGAGAAAACTCAGCCTCAAATTCTGCATCCAGTGAAAACAGCCTTCCAAAATGAAGGTGAAATAAAGACCTTTTCAAATGAAAAGAAAAGAACCCACAGGAATTCACTGTCAGCAGGCCTGCCCTAAAAGAAGTTTTTAAGATTTTTCTTCAGAAAGAAAGAAAATATCAAAATATCAGCACATTAGGAATGATCAATACCTAGAGGTATATAATAGGATGATATTATCTCATTTAAAAATATATGTGATGGGATGTTGGGATGATGGCTCAGTCTGTAAAGGGCTTGTTGGGCAAGCACAAGGGCCTGAGTTCAATCCCCAGAAGCAATGTGAAGAAGCCAGATGATGTTACTTGTCATCTAGTGACAGGGAGGCGAGGAGAGGCAGATCCATGGATCTCACTAGGTGAACACCAGGACAATGAGAGACCTTGTCTCTAAAAATAAGGTTGGTGGTATCTGAGAAATGACATCTGTGGTTGGCCTCTGCCATCAATATCCACACACACACACGTGCGTGCACACACATAAAACACATATACACACATATGCATGCACACACACATGAAAACTCATATACACACAAACGCAGACACACATACCCACATACACATACATGTATACACATGCACACAATATTCCAAGGTTGAAAACAAAAACTATAACATTACATATGAGATTTTCAATCCAGTTACGTTATAATAAGATACACACACTTAGCATAGCATAGAATTACAAAGGCAGTGGACTCTGGCTGAAAAGACACAAAACTCTGCAAAGCTGGTTTTGGTCAGTGGTTTATCACAGTTATTGAAAGCACACTAGAACTGGTAGCATGAAGGGCCAGCTTCAGTATCTGCAAAACAGTGTGACTGCCTTTCTTGATGGTGTAGCTTGGGATGCAATCTAAGAGAAAATAGTTGTAGACTAAAGAGAATCTTTCCCACTCTATTGAAGGGGGACTATCTAGTATTCAACGGTGTTCTGTGAAGACATAAAATATGGTGGCCGTCTTGCACCCAAGGGAACTTCAGAGTTATTCATCTAGAGTTTGACTTCTTAATTTAAAAAATGTTTAATTATCTACTTTTGTGTGTATACGTGTGAATGAACATACCAGAGTGTATATGTGGAAGTCAGAGGACAGCTTGTGAGAGTCAGTTATCGCTAATCACCATGTGGGTCCCAGGTATTGAACTCAGGTCATCAGGTTTAGCTGCAGATGCCTTTACCTGCAAAGCCATCTTACCAACTTCTCAACTCACCAAATAGGACAGCCAATAACTCATGTCTAGATGCAGTATAAGAG
>NW_008476963.1:0-1504 GCF_000622305.1 Nannospalax galili | reverse complement strand
AGCACCCACATGACAGCTAACAACTGTCTGTAACTCCAGTCCCAGGGGATTTCTTCTGTCCTCCGTGGACATTGCACGACACGGGTGCACTTACCTATATACAGGCAATATGCACATACATATAAAATAAAACTAATAAAATATTTTTTAAAAGACCAAAATAATAAATAAATAAATAAATGCAAGTCATCTCTAGTAGTAATTTTGTATAATGCATTCTATGTTTTGTGTAATGGTTATGATATAAATTTTACAGCCAGAAAGATCTAGGCTTGCAATTATGTGCTCTCAGTTTTCTAGGGAGGCCTTGGGTGGATTTTTAATCTTTTTAAATTATGGATATTTAGAAAAAGTGTCTGGCTATAAAAGTAACAATTATGAACCTCCTCATTCACTTAAGAAAACATTAGCTAGACTTCTCTCATGGATCTTCTGGATTCTAAAATATCCACTATGCTATGTGTCTTTTTATCTGCTGTTCATGGAAAGAGCCTGTAAAAATCCTAAAATTGTGATGTCGTCGTAAAACATTTACATTTGGTAGTTTCCTCTCTTGCCTCAATATTGGTCAGTTTCTTCAAATCAACCATGTCTAATTTCAAGTGTACCTGTGAAAACCCCATGACTATCAATCTGCCCCAGCTCAGGGGCCCCACATGTGCAATTCTGGATTCTCTGGTTTCCATGTCTCCTGGCACTTACTCAGCATGGAGAATCTGTCAAGCATGATCCAAAATTTCCAAGAAGCTACAGTAACCAAAACCGACAATGATAAGGTCAACTGAAGAGTTCCTTAGGAACAAGCGCATACAAGTGGGTAACACACTGCTGCTGTTTCCCTAAAAGGAGATGCTGTCAAATTACCTTCTAAATATTTATGTTTATATCCATAAACCAGTGTTTTTCTCAAGCTCCTTTTTGCAGAGGGTTAACGCAGAGACTCGTAGCTGGTCAAAGTGTTGAGTATAAGTGACTGATGAGTGCTTATTTCTAACTGGGGCATCTATAGCATTCCCCTCCTCAAGGCCCAAGGAACATCCTAGAAGTTGAGGTAGAAAGAATTCAGAGTCAGAGGATGGAGCAGAGTATCATGAAACACTACAGTTATGACCTTGCCATTGAAACCATGATCACTTAGCAACTGTGGATACCCACATGGGATACCCTTCTGTCTTCCAACATGGGTTGAGGAGGTACACATGAAGACCCATTCCTTCTTGAGGAGCTAATGGTTGTTAATGGTTGCTAGGGGACAGAATATTATGTTCTGTAATGGTATAGCCATAGGGAAATGAAGGGAGATGCCACGGGGCAGTGGGGAGGACAGGCAACTTGTCAGCTCCCAATATCCAGCTTTTCCATTCTCTACCATAGGGCAGGCAATGTTCCAGTCCCCTTGTGGGTGGGTACAGCATGTGACTTGGTATTAGCTAAGACAGTATAAATGGAAATGATGGGTTCAACTGGTTGATGCAAAGGCACTGCCTTCCACATACCATCCTCC
>NW_008476962.1:0-1503 GCF_000622305.1 Nannospalax galili | reverse complement strand
AAAGAAAAGACTTTGGTAATATAACCAACAAAATGCAAAGTCCTGACATCTAATCTTTTTCCAATTACTAAAGTCTAAGTAAAATAAGTACAGAGTAATTGGGTGATGGCACCAGCAATAACCTGCATATACAGCAATCTCGGAAAATATCAAATCTCCCCCACCTCCCCACGGATGCTATGGAGAGCAGGAACCTAATATCTGAACGCCAATAACAGTGTTTGCCAAGCAGGCTCGCAGCGCCTGTCCCTCCCTCTGCACAGAGCTGGTTTTCTGACTGTGGTTTATGAAGAAAGCACAGAGAAAACTCAGTTGTTAAGGTTCTCTGAACCCATCTCCACGTTAAAAGAATCTACAGCACAAGCTCAAGTTCTCATTCGTTCGCACTTCAGTGTGAAGAGCCTCCAGTAGCTTGTCTCGCTTGGTCCTCAGAGCTGCTTGCACTAGTCAGGCTGTGAGCACCGGACACAACAAGAACTGGTTCCAGGGAGGTTCAGTAACAATCTTTAACACCAGGCTCTCCTCACTATGTTAACTCTGAATCTTAAAGACTTCGTAGTACATATGGGCGTCATTTATGAATACAGAGATCCAAAATGAACTCCTAACAGATCCAAACACAGAAGTATAGCCCAAGAATAATGTACACAGCAGGATTTACACTGAGAGTGAAGGGACAGGTCGGCACAGGATGTTGAACCTGCTGATGGGGAAAAGCTGCACTCCCCTGCTGGCAGATGCCCCAAGTATACATTCCCTCTCTAGCAGAACCCCAGCAATGCAACATGTTCACAACTCCCTAGGAGCAACACTGACTGAGGGGGGAAAAGCCAGCCTGTTTGGTGCTGATACATGGCTGAGCACCTCCCCACAGCCAACTCACAACGGGCTAGAACTAGAGCTCTACATGAGTTATTGGGCAGACAGCAGATTTGCTCACAAGTTGAAGGAAGTCCTTGCTCTCGAGAATCTCTTGGGAGTGACCCTCTTTCTCCCTCTGACAGCTTCCCTATTAGACACGAGACCCAGGACTGTTGCAACCACCAGCGTGAGCAGCCTGTACACGGAGACAACTAAAGACAGGAAGAAGCAGGAACTGGCAGGAAATGCAGGTCCACACTAAGAAGCACAGCCGGTGCAGAACTTTCCAAAATCAAACCTTCTCCTTTGGCAAAGACAAATGGGGACTATGAGGGGCTAGCTTGAGCACTGTACAGCCACGTGCTGAAACAAACTGGCAGACTTCCTTGAAACACATGCATGGGGAAAGGCAGTGCCAAGATCACCACAGTCAAGTGCTTACAATTTACTTCCTCAGGCCTGGGCAGGCAGCCGGGGGTAAAGAGCAACAGTAAGGGCAGCCTCCACCCATAGAGAGCCCCCCGTGCCTAGAAGGGCTCACCTTCTGCACAGAGCCGGAACTAGACCAACCACTGGAAAGGCCAGGGTACTGGGACACTAAGTGGGGTATGTCACACAGGGAGGTCAGGTACGTCACACAGG
>NW_008476961.1:0-1503 GCF_000622305.1 Nannospalax galili | reverse complement strand
TGAGTGTCAGATGCCTGACAATGCACTAGACATTGAAAATAGGGACCTTACCTGTGTTCAAAATCTCTTACTGATATCTTTATTAATACTTAAGAGAGTTCTTCTCTAGCCATTCAAACCAAATGATAAGAAGACGGGAAGAGAGGAATACAGAGATGGAATTCTTTGTCCAAATCACAGCAGTGTGAGGATAGGACCAGGTACCTGACTTATTAATACAGTGTCTTACCACTGTGCTGCTTTTCAAGTCCCTGGCTGCTTAACACCTAATTACAGATTGCATTAACAGGTAATGCAAATCCCAAAGTAGCTATCCTCAAACTACTTTTGCTTCTTTACTCTGTAATACTAAAGTACATATTGTTCCACTTTTTTCTGATTATAATTGATGTTCATTATAGAAAATCTGAAGGAGAATGAGATCTATGCTTATATTTTAACTTATATAATCTATAATTGATTCAAGCTAGCTTAAGAATTAAATTTGTATATGTATGTGATAAATAAATATGGAATTCCAGGGCATTTAAGAGTATGTACTGCTCTTGTGGAAGACCCAACTTTGGTTCCCAGCACCCACACCAGAAGGCTCACAACTGCCTATAACTTCAGCTCCCAGAGAGCTGACGCCCTCTTCTTGACCTCCATTGGCACCTGCACTCACGTGTACATACCCTCACACAGATACACATATGTACATAATTTTAAAATAATAAAAATAAATAATGAGAGGAAAATCTGTAATTCCATTACTACTGTATTGATATTAACAGGTTGATATTCTGTGTCCTGACTGTTATACTGGGTTGACAGTCTCTCCAGGTAAGGCAGCTTGAGTATTGAAGAGGGAAAAGACCTCACTTCTGGGTCTTCTACACCATCCTTCTATGAAACACAAAGCTTTGACTTAATTCAGGCTAAAAAAGAGCCTGCTCTAGACCCAAACTG
This sequence comes from Nannospalax galili, assembly GCF_000622305.1. Lineage (NCBI taxonomy): Eukaryota > Metazoa > Chordata > Mammalia > Rodentia > Spalacidae > Nannospalax > Nannospalax galili. The sequence continues at coordinate 555 of NW_008476961.1, read as the reverse complement.
TTGGGTTCACCATTTACATTGAAATTTCCCAGGTCTTGTGGGCCCTATCTTCACTATTTGTCAGTTCCAGTGGAATCACGGTACAGCTGATTTTCAGTTACCTGTGGCTTCTGCATAGCAGAGCTATCATGAATAACTAATGGGAAGGTAAAATAATCCAGAGACTTCCTGTTGTGATTTGAATGTGAAATGGCCCCCATAGGCTTGTGTGTCTGAACACTTGGTCCCCAGCATTTGGTATTTGAGGAGGCTGTAGACCATTAGGAGGCAAAGTCTTACTGGAGGAAAATGGACCATCGGGGTGGGCTCTGAGACTTCACAGAAGGCCCCATTTCCTGTTCACTCTCTGCTTTCTGACTGCAGGTGCAATGTGACCATGCAGCCTCCTGCTCCTGACACCATGGCTTCTACACCTGCTGCCTTGTCCCTGTGATGGAATGAGTCACTCAAATAAAGAGCCAGAACACACCATTCCTTCTCTAAATTGTTCTTCTCCGTTATTTGGTCACAGCAATGAGAAAAGCAGGGAATGTGTCCACTTTAAATCACTTGCTT
>NW_008476960.1:0-1502 GCF_000622305.1 Nannospalax galili | reverse complement strand
TTGAGATGGGATGCTTGAGATGGGTTGTTTTCTGGCTCAGGCTAGACCTTCAGGGACGTGGGACAAAGGGAGAATCTTCAAGTGGAATGACAAAAAGGTTGCTCAAATTGATCACAGTTAATCCTTTATAAGATAAAGAACAGACATTTACAGGGTCTCTGTCTGTCCCTGTGATGGTAGATGAGGAGGCATCTGTGAGTCGTAAGTCTCATGGGAAAGGGGAATTCCTTGAAAGAAGCCGGTCCCTGAACATAAAGGAAAAGGGATAGCCAGGTGGGGATGTCTTAACCATCAACGCATCCAGTATCTCAGGGCTCATATTCAGAGCCAATGAGACATTCAATACTCGTTTCTAAAACCAGCCCCTCATACCCCACCCCCATAGCTCTGTCTGTGAAAAGTTCTTTAGTTTAGGGACCATAGAGTCTTCTTACTGAGTCAAAACTGCAAGTTAACCAGCCAGGTGACTGCAGTGTTCCTTCTGGTCATTTAAACTGAATATTGATTTCCAAATTGTGAGACCCAAGCCACTACTTCTTCCAACTGCCTATTTCAAAATCTGCTTTTTCATGGTGCTCTTTTTCTGACCTTGGGATAAATGGCTCTATTCTGTGACAAACCTTGAAACAGTGTCTTCTTGATTCTGCCATCCAGAATGCCAATTTGTGGGATTACGATACTCATCACCCAGGTGAGTGGTACCCACTCATCAGCTGGTGCCCACTCCTACTTTGCCAGCATTTCATTTACTTGGTTTAAACTAATTAAGTTCTGATATACTCCCCCCACCCCTATTCTAATTTCTTCAAAGTCTTGGGGAATTTTTTCTTATAGACATTTGTCACGTCCTATGCCAATCTAGACTCACAGCTCCAGGCTTTCAAGGTTCCCATGTAAGACCCACTTGCATGGGGCATTCTATCAGTTTACAATTTTACTCAAAATTAAGGATTGCAATATGTATTGATCATCTCACAATTTTTCTTTTACTCTGGGAAAATAATTGGATCCATACCCAGATTTCTCTTCATTTCTTACTTTTCACCTATAAGCACTTGGAATTGTGTATGTATAAGCTAACTCCCAGTAAAGCTAGGATGCCCACAGATGGTTGGGAAAGCAATTCCAACCTAGAGAATGAGGTACAATTAGTCTATGAAACTTTTTTCTTAAAAATTTTATTTATTTATTTTTATTATCTGTGTATGAGTGCATTGCCTACATGTATGTAAGTGCACCAATGTCATGCAATGCTCACAGAGACCAGAAGAGGCATCAGATCCTCTGGAACCGGAGTTACAGACAGTTGTTGGCTTCCATGTGGGTGCTGGGAACTGAATCCCAGTTCTCTGCAAGAGCAGCCAGTGCTCTTAACTATGGGGCGTGCGCGCTCTCTCTGGGCGCACTCCCCCGAACGGCACTCCCCCGCCGCACCTGGCTAGTCGCTGGCGGGTCTCTGGAGCTTCTCTGCTGCAGAAGCGTTGTTCTGCCGAATCCTGTCC
>NW_008476959.1:0-1503 GCF_000622305.1 Nannospalax galili | reverse complement strand
AGGCACGCACACATGTGTGCCCTTAATAATAATAAATAGATGAAATGGTGAGTGATCAAGGAAGACACCCAACATTAACCTCCGACTTACACACACATATGCATGGACACCCGAACCCTCATGTGCACACGTCACATGAACGTACATCTACCACATACACACAAACATTTCAATTGTCATACCTAGGAGTGTTATTTGCTAGTAGCATGTAATTGATAGTGCACAGTGTTGTAACTAATCATTTTACAATACAAAGCACAGCCCCCATGAAAAAGAATTAGCTAGTCCCCAAAACCGATAGTTTTCAATAGGCTAAGAAAAACTTGACCTAAACCAAGTTGTCCTAAACCAAGCTGTGAAGTCCCACAGAGCCAACTTCACTATCTCCTTGTAGTCATTCAAATAATTGTGTTTTTGTAGTGCTGAAGATTGAACTCAGGGCCTTACACATACTAGGCAAACACTTTGCCACCTGAGCTATATACTCCAGCTCCTTAAATCTGTGTATAATTGAAGGAATAATAATCTCTGTGGGGCTAGAGCTACCCAGATGTCTTTTATGCTGGGTATATTTATGTTGGTACTCTAAAACAGCCATACATAAGGTTGCTAATGTGAGCCCTAACATAAGTTTGTGCTTCAAGTGTGGCTTAGGCTCTGGCTAAGTAAGAGTTATAATTCTAACCCTAAACCTAATCCTTTTGGGGACTATTATCAGGTTGAAATCCTTCTACTTAGCAGGCAACTTAATTTAAGCTGGTCTCTGGGATGTTCTTGACTGAATAGACTTTATAGGTGAATGCCTTATCTGGGTCCCCAGGGACAGGGCCATATGTGGTAGGGGAGACAACCTGGGCCTTAAAAGAATGGAACAAGTGCGTGAGAATCAGGCTTCTATTTGGTGTGACCAGAAGTGCACCTTCAGGGAGCTTTGTGATTGCCCATGACTTGAATGCTCCCTGGTTGGAGATATTTGTGATATCAGCAAAGTGTGCTAATACAGAGGGCAGCTGGATCTTAGATGAAAGGCAGGCGTACAGATAAGATGGATCCTGAGGTGAGTGAGGTAGTTCATATATAGGTCCTGTGTGTGCATTCAGACTCAGGAAGCTGCAGCATTGAGCTAATTAGCATATGCCTTACCTCACACACTTCATCATGGCCCTTATGCCATTACAAATAGACATATGCATCATTCTTCATACATAAAGTGAATTTAGATTCATTTATTTTGCCTTTTAATTTAATCTACCAACCTCTTTCATTAGACTTTCTCCCTTTTTTTTTGGAAGTACAGAACCTCAGCCCACATTTTGAGTAGATTTTCTTACCTCAATTAACTCAGCCTACACCATCTCTTAGAGACATGCCCAGAGTTTTGTTTCTTAGGTGATTCTAGATCCTGTCAAGTCAACAGTATTAACCATTACAACATCTCTGTACCATCTCTGGACCACTTAACAGCTGTTTTTTTTGTTTGTTTGTTTGTTTTTGTTTTTTTTT
>NW_008476958.1:0-1502 GCF_000622305.1 Nannospalax galili | reverse complement strand
TTTTTTTTTTTTTCCTTCCAAAACTGAACAAGTGTATGTCTTTTCAAGTTCATTTTGGTTTTCTCCTTGACACAGCTGCAAGTGACATGAGAACATTTATGTGTTTGGTCTTTAAGGGATGTCACAACATTGCTAATGATGTCAGGAGTGGCTAGGAACTACATTGTGCCTGAAGGAATATGGATTCCTTACCATTTCTTACCACTGGCTTCCAGGAAAAGGAGAAAAAAGGCAGACCAGCCAAGGTTACCAGGCCACTAAACCGTTGTATATTTAATAGACACAGAATTTTATGTTTGGGATTTCCTAGTTTATAACTATGTAAATAAAGTTTTATAGACAGGGATTAGGAGAGGATGTGTTTTTGTGTATATTGGGTGGTAGGGAAGTCATAAATGTTCCTATTTCCTCTTCCTGCAGACCATGCAGGAATCCCTCATTGGAACCCAGGAGTGGCTGCCCTCAAGCAGGACAGGTGCCTAAGCACCGAGTCTTAAATCACTAACAGCAAAGTCTGGTGCTTTGTTCATCTGAAAATCTGCCGATTTATAGAGCTGTCATTGGTTTAGTCTTTTCGTCTGTTCCTCATTCCTGTGCCAATGCAGTTTCCAGAAAACAAAACAGTGATTCATTTACAGGACTGCACAAAGGTTTGGTGTCTCTGTATTTTTGTATCTTCAATGTTTGTCTTAGAGGGTGACTTCATCGGCTATGAGTTGTTATGAAGTCGGTCATTTTACGTTTTTGTCCTAATGTATCACATAGCAATAAGAGCTAGACACACCTCCTGTCCCTTTAACAGGTCTTTTCAGTTTTGGCATAATTTGTGTTGTCTCTTCCACCCCCATTTCTACCTCTCCTCCTGGCCCCAAGGCTCCCAAGCAAAGGAACGATTCAGTACCCTAAAACAAGGGGAGTTTACTTAGGCTTTAATGATGCAGACCTCTTGCTGGCTGTATCTGCCCTGACGAGGAATGTCTGTGCTTTAAAATATTGCGATGACCTGATTGTTAAGACTCTCCTGACTGTCTTCCTGGACCCCATTGCCTGGGGAGCTTGAAGGCTCTCACAGCTGCTCGGTTCTCATGTTCACCTTGAAGGCACTCAGACTTACTCTAGCTGCCTTAACTCCTGTAAAAATATGCTCTGTAAGCAGCTCTAATAGTTCCAGGATCCAGGTTGAACCAGTACAGTCTCTGGTATCCCTTTCAGGTATGACGCAACAATGTTGAAAGTGCCAGAAATGCCGTTTCTCACAGGCTGGAGGTACATAAGTAGTATTTAAATGTTCTTAAACAACCTTAATCTATTTACTTATTTACTTAGTGTGTGTGTATGTGTGTGTGTGTGTGGTGTGTATGTGTGTGTGTGTGTGTGTGGTGTGTATGTGTGTGGTGTGTATGTGTGTGGTGTGTATGTGTGTGGGGGGGTGTATGTGTGTGTGGTGTGTGTGTGGTGTGTATGTGTGTAGGTGTACATATGCCACTGTATGTGTGTGGAGG
>NW_008476957.1:0-1498 GCF_000622305.1 Nannospalax galili | reverse complement strand
AACTGAACCCAGGTCCTCTGCAAGAGCAGCCAGTGCTCTGAACCACTGAGCATCTCTCTAGACCCCATTTTTGTTTTGAGACAGGGTCTCACTATGTAGCCCTGGCTGGCCTGGAACTTCCTATGTAGACCAAGCTGGCCTTGATCTCACAGAGAGCTGTCTGCCTCTGCCTCCAGAGTACTTGGACTAAAGGTGTGTGCCACCACGCCCAGCTAAAACCACAATTAAATAAAACAACAACAAAACGAGTTTAAACAGATGCAGCCTGTGTGGATGGACAGTGCTGTTCCCAGGAGACATATAAGGTTTATTAAGTGACAATCTCAGTGCCAGGCATGGGATCTGCCCCCATGAGTTCTTGGTCAGTTCCAGTAGATGACCTCATGCCCATGGGGTGCGTGGTCAGCACTGGTTGGACTCAGTGGGTTAAAGAAGAAAATAGAGGACATGTTACAGGGAAGGAAAGGGAAGGGGGTGTGGAGAGGACCCCCCACATACAAACAAGCAAGCTATCACCAGTGCTCTTGGGTGCCCACTGGAACTAGATAGTGAGACTATTCTGAGGATATCACACTTTGGTTGCAGGATATAGATCAATCTGGAGCTGACTGAGAAACATCCTCCCTGCTGACCGGCTTTCAAAGTGCTAGAAGGTGCTGTGCAGGTCACTGGGGGAGAAAAGACACCAGTGGTCTTACCCAGCTCCGGACTGTACATGCTACAGTACCAACCTGCCAAGCAAGATGTGCCCAGGGCTACAGTGGCCTGACCATTCAAGTAACCAACCGCTTTCTGGTTGGATTTGAGGCCTGCTCTGCAGGAGAGAGTGCATGTCTGATACTGTGAACTGGTCAAAAGCCCAAGGCTCAGGAGATCTTGGGCCCTAGAGTGGGAATCTACCTCTGTTGTTTTGGTACATGGTCATGTCAAACTGACTTCTAATATCTACATTTACACTCATACATTAAGTGAGACTCTTGACCTTGGAGAAGCTTCTTTTGCAGTCCATTCAGAGCCATAACTGGTCAAAGTACTAAGAACAAGTGACTATTGAGTACCCAGCCCTAAATGAGACTGTAACAACCCTCTCCCTACAGGACTCAGAGAATACTGTATACAAAGGGGGTGGAAAGAATGTAAGGGTGGGAGGGTGTGGAGGAGCACTGTGTCCTCTGGACATGCCCTGGGCATCGCACTCCCCTCACAGCAGCCGTAGTGGCCTGCACAGGACCTGCAGGAAATCAAGCCAGTCAGCATGCCGGGCTCCCGAGGCCCCACCCCTAGGGAGGAGCTACAGGCAGCTGTTGGCTGCTGGGGAAGGGAGAATTCATTTTCTTTGGGGGTGTGGCCCATGGTAGGTTATCTGTACTCCAGAGGATGGCCTCCCACCCATAGATATTCCGGCAGCACTGAGTGGACACAGTGGGTTATAAAAGTAGAAAAGAGAAGGGCTGGAGAGATGGCTCAGTGGTTAAGAACACTGGCTGTTCTTACAGAA
>NW_008476956.1:0-1502 GCF_000622305.1 Nannospalax galili | reverse complement strand
AAAGGAAAGATGTGGGGAATGGGTGCTCTGTGCCCACAAAATATGCATAGGCGATACCATAAGGAGCTGGAAGGGTGGAAGACACAGAGATGAGAGAAAGAATTCAGTGGAATCCAGAGAGAATTAGACAGGAGAGACAAAGAGAAGGTCTGACTGAGAGACTGAGGTAGGCTTTGCACAGGAAACCAGAATAAAACTCAAAAGCTTTTTTGAGCAGAGAAATTGACTTAAGTAATGAGTTTGAATCTCTCCCTTGATGACAGAGGAATTAACGCAACAATCATGCAGCCCCATGCTGTGAGCAACATATGGAGGCCTTGGCCCACTTCGGATTATTTAATCTTAGAAAATCTACATGTTCTGCAATCCTGAAGTCATGACCTCTTTAGGAAAGAGGTGATGAGAGGAAAAAAGATTTTCTCGAATATCTAATCTATCATTCTAAGAGGAAGCCCTGAATAACATGGATAGAGAATATTAACAGTGGGAGAGAACAGTCCTCAGCTGGCATGAATGACATGTGGCTTATCAAGGTTTTTTGGTTCCATAGACTGAAAGAAGTTTGGAGACTTCAGTCTGTATAAAGGTCAGACACAGCTGAGTTATATTTGTAAGCATGTCAGATTCCTGTGGGAGCAAAATTAGTAAGAATTTGGCACTTAGAGTTCTTGACACAGTGTATTCTGGATATTTATTTACATTCAGGTTTCTCCAAAACCCCTCAGCCTTCCCTTCCCTTCAGGGTAGAGGGTAGGGTGTGGTGACACAGGCAAAAGGTAGCTGGGTAGGTGAGCCAGGAGTCACTTTGGATACTATGTTCTGACAGATATGAGATAGATTCTAAAAGTATGTCCTGGTGATCAGTAAAGGAGGCACATGTGTGTTTATGAAGTCATGGGCAGGGGACGACGAGACTTCTCAGCAGTTAAGAGTATCCACTGCTCTTCTAGAGGGCCTGGGTTCAGCTCCTAGTACCCATATAGCAGGTAACAACCATCTGTAACCAATTCCAGGAGATCTAATGCTCTCTTCTGGGCTCCACGGGCATGGTATGCATGTGGCACATACATACATACAAGCAACACACCATATGCCAAAAATAAAATAGATAAATTTCAAAAAGTGATGGATGGAGGTGATGATCCCATTGGTAAAGTGCCTAACATGGAAATCTTAAAACCTGATTCAGATCTCTGATATCCATGTAAAGAGCATGTCTGTGCACATCTATAACCTTATCCCAAAATGGGACAGGAGTATTCCCAAAGCGATTGTAGCCAAGAAGTGAGCTCCAGGTTCAGTGAGAGACCCTATCTCAATAGACAAGGCAGTTAACCATAGCGGAAGATCAGTGTTGGCCTCTGGCCTCCAAAGGCATGCAAACACATATGCACATGCACCCGCATGCATGCATATGTATACACACACATAAACACACATAAAAAGAGATAAAAGAGAAACAGAGAATGTGATAGAGATAAAGCCTGTGGGTACACACACAC
>NW_008476955.1:0-1502 GCF_000622305.1 Nannospalax galili | reverse complement strand
AGTCTGACACATCTTTTGTTAAATGTAGTGCTAAATACTTTATTCCATATGATCTCAATGTGAGTCCATTGTCTCCATTCGATTGTCAGATTCTTCATTGCAGGAAAAAAATGCAAAGTTTTCTTGTATTTTCTTTTATGTCCTTTGATAGTATTGAAATAGTTTGTAAGGTTTTGGTAAAATTCTTGTAATTGCTACCTATGGGAACATATGATATATGAATAAAAAGAGTTTTATGATTTCCCCTCCCAACCTGGATGGCTTCAGATTTACATACTTACCCACTATGCTCTTACGTATATGTCTTTTCCCTCAGTTTTTATTAATCTAGGTCATAGCTGGATTGCCCTGCCCTTTTATGTGTGTTTGGGGGTATTTTTTATTTAATTACTTTTCTTTAAAAATGCTTTGTGTGTTTTTATTTTATGTCTATGAGTGTCTTACCTGCATGTATGAAACTGTACCCTTTTGTGCAAACCTTCAGAGGCCAGAAGGTGTCAGATCCTCTGGAACTGGATTATGGACAGTTGCTAGCCACCATGTAGATGTGAAGACTTGAACCTGGGTTCTTTGGAAGAGCAGCTAGTTTCATTAACCCCTGACCTATTTCCCCAGCCCCCAAGTAGTTTTATTTTAGCACGTAAAATAACAGGTTTCACTCCATCCCTCCTCCTCTCTTGCATCTCCCTGCTCCCCATACACACCTAAGCCTGGGTGCCCCAGACTTCCCCCTTTAACTCTCATGTCACTTATGTTCTATTACCCTCCCAACTGTTATCCCTTAAAGCATCTTTTGTTTCCTTTCATTGGTCCCTTTCTAATTTCCTGATATCTAAACTCATCTCTATACGTCTGCACTTACATATGTATTCATGAACCTCCTATTTGTGCTGGTTAGAAATTCGAGTACATTGTCAAAGTGGTGATAGCAGGCTCCTTGCCTGGTGTTTGATCTTTGGAGTCAGGCATGCATATTTTATACAACATGCATGATTTTTCCCTCACTTAAATTTTTCCAGTGCTAAAAATCAAACCCAGGACTTCATGTGCACTTAGGCAAATGCTTATTGAACACATCCCCAGTGCATTTGAAACAAATCTCTTGTATCATTATGAGATGGGAGGCCTCATCTAAAGTGCAAACCCTGGACTTGTTTCCTTTCCCATCAAAACTGTTTTGGGGTAAACTAGTAAATAAAATTCATATTTACTTGTGTGCTTTCTTGTTGGGTCCAATTTGACCATCCTAATTCAAGCTTCATAAGATACCTAGAGAGACCATTGGGGGCACAGGAACAATAGATGGTCAGTGGTCTCGGAATTATTCCTGGGTTCCTTGACCATAGCCAGGGCTTATGTGACTAAATGCTGCAAGGTAAGAAAAGGAAACAAGCATGGAAAAGGGCTGGTACTGAAGTATCTTAAAATATCGTAACTTCTCCATCCCTTTGGGAGGTGATTTTAGCCTATCCTATACCGAATGCTGAAATAGTAGTTGCTGA
>NW_008476954.1:0-1502 GCF_000622305.1 Nannospalax galili | reverse complement strand
ACAAGAGCACATGGTTTTGCTGGAGTTAATTAAAAGTCATTAGTCCAGATCATGTCCATCTTATAAAAATCATTCCTAGAGAGGTATGTTTCTATGGTGATTCTAAATCCAATCAAGTTAAAAATGAAGATCAACTACTAGAATACAACATATGGCATATATAAATATATAAAATATATAATGTATCTATCTATTAACACATTCATATATAATATAAACATGAATATTTGCTATTTCATTTATTTAGTATAAAATAGTATACAAATTTAGTTTCCTTAAAATGTGAAGATTCAGAAGAATCTGCTCTTCAGAGTTGTATTTTAATCTCTGCAAAGATTTTCATGAGCTTATTTGGAGGTGCTAGTAGGGGAGCTCCACTGCTTATACACTGTAGTGGGGACAAGGGTCTTCACCTGAGCCCACAGCTTTGCAAGGGATGCACGTGGCTTGGTGAAGGAGGATGGGTACATCCTCCTGGCCATCCAGATCGCTGAATGAACCCTGGCAATCAAGGGGTGACAGGGCACAGCCAACTCATCCTCACACCCTGGAAAGATTTCTGCATAGAGGGAGAATTAATTTGGAAGGCTTGTTTCTCCTTCTGCCGTAAGGTCAGGCATCTAAGCTCTGTGAAGCTCAGTGCTTAGCTGCATTCCTCTGCTTAAGGATTTCCCTGATATTCCTAGAAAATGAGGATAAATGATGATTTCTGGAGACCCCTGGCTCCAGGATACAATATTGTGTCTTAAAAAAGAAGCTGAGGCAACAGCCCCTGGGGAGGGTTCCACGTCTGGGTGCAGACCACATGCAGCCTCAGATCTCTGTGACCATTTCAATTTTGGAGCCTCTCGGCAACTCAGGAGTCACTTTCTTTTGCATTTAGATTGAATTAGGGGAATGCATGCAATGTTATTAATGCTATTCATAGAACTTTCCCTTGTCATCTCTCTTTGAATAGGTGGAAAATTCTGGTGACCCTTGGCTCAATGGCAGAAATTCTCAGACTATGTCATATTTTGAGTCCATTTATCTGGTCATGGCAACAATGTCAACTGTCGGCTTTGGGGATGTGGTGGCTAAGACATCCCTAGGACGGACTTTCGTTGTTTTCTTCACCTTGTTGAGTTCGGTGAGGGATTTTTTTTCACTATCATTTGAATATAACTGCATAAACAATAAAGAATTCTGTTAATGGTAAGAAAAAAACAATATGGATTTGAAGTGAATGTTGCTTTACTCAGTGTATGCTGTATGAAAATTCACATTTATTACATTTGGTTCCCTTTCTGGTAGCTTTCAGCCCACTTTGTGAAAATATATGTAGTCATATATTTTCCAAACCATGTATTTTGGAGCTGGGGTGAAATTGCTTGGTTTCCAGGTATGAAGGAAGCTGTACCTTCTACAATGAATTGATCAGTCCCACCTTCCCCCATATTTGCCCATAAGACTAAAGTCTTTCTTCTAAAGAGGAAGGACATTTGAGATTTGGTCTGGAAAAA
>NW_008476953.1:0-1495 GCF_000622305.1 Nannospalax galili | reverse complement strand
GATAAATGATATTTCAATGTTTTAATAATTTCTTTTTTTGAGACAGGATCTCATGTATCCCAGGCTGGCCTTGAACTCGCTAGGTAGCCAGAGATGACCTTGAACTTCTGATCCTTCACCACCTGAGTGCTGTGATTACAGATGTACAACACTGTACCCAGTTTGTACAACGCCAGAGTTCGAACCCAGGGCTTAGTGCATGCTAAGCAAGCATCCTATCAACTGAACTACATCCCTAGCCCTTAATTATGTCTTACTTTATGCTAAAATAACATAAAACTTCCCATCTGAAGAATTTTTAAACCACCCAGTTCAGTGGTGTTGACTGTATTCTCATTGTTGCATAACAGGTCTTCTGCAAAATTGAAAATCAACACCTACTCAGCCACTCTCAGTATTCCCTCCCCAGCCCCCAGCAGCCACACAACTTTCTGCTGTCTGAGTTGGATTACAATGCCTCACATAAGCAAATAATGCAGAGTGTCTTTGCTCTTTGTACCTGGTCAGGTTCTCTCAGCATAATGTCCTCAGACTGCACCCACACTGTAGCATGGGGAAGGATGTCCTTCTTTCTGAGGTTGAATAATATCTCATTGTGTCCATCTACCACGTTTCCTTTAGCTGTGTATCTGGAGATGGGTATTTGTGTTGTCACCATGTCTTGCCCATTGTGAATAATGCTGCTGTGGATGCAGGTGCATGGGTTTCTTTCAATTATTTTGTTTGTGTCCAGAAGTGAGATTGCTGGATCGTAAAGCGATTCTTTTTTTTTTTTAATTTCTTGACAAACCTCCATACTTTTTTCCATAGCACTGTATTACTTTACATGTCCATCAACAAAGTATCCGAGTTTTAATTTCTGGACTGGGAATGTAGCTCAGTTGGTAGAGTGCCTGCCTAACATTAATGAAGTCCTGGGTTTGACTCCCAACAATGCATAAGCCAAGCTTAGTGGTACATACCTGTAAATCCCAGCACTCAGGAAGTGGAGGCAGGAGGGTCAGAGGCTCAAGACCATCTTTGGCTGCCTAGCTAGTTGGAAGCCAGCCTGCGCTATGTGAGATCCTGTCTCAAAGAGAGTTTCAGTTTCTCCACATCTTTACCATTACCTGTTATTTTTCTGTCATCATTGTTATTTAGACAATAGCCAGTCGAAATCTTAATTTTACATTTCACTGAGTTCCAGAGAGTTTGGGCCTCCATACATAGTCCCACCTACCTGAGTGATGGAAAAATTACAGCTTTAGGAAATTAACGCACTTACCCCAAAGCTCAGGGCCAGACAGTGGTGGAGCCAGAGCAGAGGCAGTGTGGTGTTCTCCTTATAACCATGTCCTTACCAACCTTTCACCTGCCCTTAAATTTGCAGTGCTTCTTTAAGAAAAGAAATGAAGAGCCAGGCATGGTGGCTCACGCCTTTAATCCCAGAGGGAGAGGCAAGTGAATCTTTGTGAGTTCCAGGCCAGCTGGGGCTACAGGGAGACCCTGTCTCAAA
>NW_008476952.1:0-1502 GCF_000622305.1 Nannospalax galili | reverse complement strand
GTTTTGGAATAGCAATACTCAGGGAAGTGGGAAGATCTCAATTCAGGCCTGCTTTGGCTACAGAGACAGTTCAAGCCCAACATGGGCAGCTTAGCGTAGCAGGACTGTGTCTCAAGAATAAAAAGTAAAAGAGAGTTGGGGATGTAGGTCAATAGTTCATTGCTTGCCTAGCATGTACCAGGCTCTGGGTTCAGTCCCCAATGTCGTAAACAGACACAGCCTGAAACATAGCCCAAGGCAGAATGTAAACTGTTTTCTACCATGGTTTTTTACATAGATTTAGTTATATATTTTATACTTTATATTTTATTTTTATTATATATTTTAGGATTTTAAATGGTAATATTGACCGTGACCCAGTAAACCCTGAAATCACTTACTTGGGAACTTCTGCTAGGATGCAGAATCAAGAATATTTATTCTAGGATAAATCTGAGTCTAGATTTTAGATGCTTGCAAATCTCAGGTTTTTCATGTCCTGCAGTGACTTCATTTCAGGGTGATTTAGTCTAGAGGTTTGGTGGGGAAAGAGATGAAGGGAAGTAACTAGTTTAAAGAGAAGAGGGCAGAAGATTCATCAAGTCAAGGCCTTACTCAACTTCACCTCATTCAGGGGAAAGATGACAGAATCACTCCTGGTGTTGGCTTGTGTTCCTTTTATTCTGCACAATTAAAAATGATTTGTTTTTATGTGCATGACTGCTCTGCCTGCATGTATGTAAATGCACCTGTATTCTGCACAATTTTAAAGGAGCTTTCTGTGACTAGTTTTGTTTCACCAGAATGATCAATTTGAAAAATTCTCATTTGAAGATAGATGAGAGTTTTGGTCCATGTTTACATGCATATGAACATGTTTTAGGGCTCCAAATGAGCTATTCCTGTGCTGTCACTTCATATGTTAAAGGGGCTTTATGCTTGTGTAGAAAGGTAAAATAGTATCCTCCATTTTTCATACTCATTTATTTGTGTGTACGTATGTGGGTACATGTGCTACAGCACGTGTATGTCGGAGGACAACCTGCAGGAATAAATTTTCTCCTTCCTCCACGTGTGTCTTGGGGCTCAGGCTCCGGATGTCAGGTTTGGTGGCCAGTGCCTTTACCTGCTGAGTCCTCGCACAGCCTCCCAGTTGCTCCCCTTTTAGCTTCTGTGTTGCTCAGTCTTGATTTTTGTGCTAAGTTGCTTGAGAAATAGCTTTATAACCTTCTCCCAGGGCCATGCTTCCTGAGTAATTAGGTTATCTTTCTCATGGCATGTTATGAAAGTCAGTTTATCCCACTGACCTTGCTGCTCTTGACCTTTTGTTTTCTGAAAAGGTTTTTATCTCAACCTTTGCTCATGCCAATTTATGGACAATAAGTCTTGAATGAAGAGGATGCTTTGGAGTACATTTTCATCCTCTTTTAAGTAGGAATAATGCCTTCCCTCAATGATTTCTTTCATTTGTGGATTCCCAAGGTGTTTTCACTTAAAAAGCATTATTTTTAGTGGGTTTTTTT
>NW_008476951.1:0-1502 GCF_000622305.1 Nannospalax galili | reverse complement strand
TCCAATGTCATAGACAATTGTCACTGATCTCTTACTGAACCCAACCTGTCAGTTAAATTTTAGCCAGGTCAGCATGTATAGGAAAGTACTTGGTGATACAGGGCTCTGAGCTACCCATGGGACGAGGCATCTCCTGGGGGTCTTGGAACATCTGCCCTGAAGATAAGGGGGGTTGACTATATACTTTCATGTCCTGCTGACTGATTTCTCCAAAGAAGCCTGACTCCCACAGCAGGAGAGGTAAGAAAGGACAGAACCCACACTACTCCCTCCTTACAGTCATCCTGGGCTCCATGCGTCCTTGGACCAGCTGCTATTGAGCAACTCTCTCTCTTGAGAACAGGGATTGGAGGCGTCCTTCTGTCCCCAGGCCTGCCTGCCTGTCCCTGGGGCTGCCCACTCTCCCCTGGGCACCCTTTTTTGTTCACACCTTATAACTAGTCCCTTAGGAACACCTCCGAAGTGGGCAGCTGGTGCCCTTTCTATTTCCTGCCGAGACCCTGGGGATTGTTCCCATTTGTTAGATGAGGAAACGGAAATCCAAACCTGTGAAGAAGCTGTTCAGGGTCATGTGTGGCAGAGAGGAGTGCTACCTGGCTCCTTGTGAATGCTCTCATGTTCATCGTCATGGGCTTTATCCTCCTCCAACCGTGGTCACCTGGGAAGCCCCAGCCCCTCAGCAATCTCCTAGATTTCTGTCACTGAGGGACAGTTCACTGGCACAGGTGGTCGAGGTACAGAGGCAGGCACAGGATAGTTGGGTTGAGAAGGCAGAGGGTCAGGTCCCCTCACTGTGGCAGACCCCTTGCTGGCACATTCTTCTCCACAGTGGACTCCCTCATCACTCACTGACCCCAAGTGTCTTGTGTTTTTCATCTGACAGGCATGTTGTTGGACCTTAAAGTGGGTTTCCCTGGTTCTAAGTGAGGTTGGCCATGTCTTCATGGCACTTTACATTTAGACCCCCTTTCCAGAACACATTTCACATGTCTCCCCAATAAAGGTCCTGCCCTCATGACTCTGCACAGGGCTCTGATGCCTGTGGAAAGTGGCAGAGATGGGCCTGTGTACACAGTCACCCAGACCTTAAGGACTTTGTCACCTGAGCTCCTGTCTTGAACACAGTTGCATTCCAAAGTCCAGGCTGAGACCTGGGAAGCCATTTGAAGAGGGACCCTAGAGGGTTAGTGACTGCTGGGGACATTCCAGCTGGAGCCAGACTCCCAGCTCTATGACCCTGGCCACAGCACATTTAGCCAGGATGGGGTCCTTTCTCAGGCCCTTTGCATAGAGGCCCTGAGGAGCCAGGCCTCTCCAGGGATCTAGCCAAACACAGAAATGTGACCAGCAAATGAGTTTCCAAGGCTTTGGTGCTGGCAGGCTGTTGGGTGGCCGCAGGCCATGAACAGGTTTGGGGTTGGCTTGTTTGTCTTTTCTGACCTTCAGCACTCCTAGCAGGCTCCAGATGAACCAGGGTGTATTTTCTGTGACTCAGTCTCCCC
>NW_008476950.1:0-1501 GCF_000622305.1 Nannospalax galili | reverse complement strand
CACGATACTTATCTTCTTGAAATTTACTTACTTGATTCATTTAATATGATTGGCTTCACTTGCAGCCATTTTTCTGTAAATGAAATAACTTGATTCTTCTTTATAGCTGAAAACAATTTCATTATGTATTCATATATATAATATCTATTTCTAATTTTTTGATAAATCTCCATGTTGATTTCCATGGCAGCTGGACTAGTTTATATCTCCACCAGCATCCTCCCTCACATTTATTGTTGTTTGTTTTCTTAAAGACTGGTGTTCTGACTGGAATAAGATGGAATCTCAATGTAGTTCTGATTTGCATTTCTCTGATGATCAGTGTCCTGGTCAGTTTTGATAGTCACCTTGACACAGCCTGGAATCATTTGAGAGAGGCCTCAATGGAGGAATTACCTAGGTCAGGTTGGTCTGTGGGCATATCTGTGAAAGATTGTCGTAATTATTAATTGATGTAGGAAGGCTCAGCCAACTATGGGACATACCATGCCTCCAACGGGCAGTCTTGGGTTGTATGAGAAAGCTACCTAAGCATGAACCACCAAGTGACCCAGAAAGCAAGACAGTAGACAGTGCCCTCCATGGTTTCTGCTTCAGTGTCTGCCTGGGTTCCTACCTTGTCTGCCCTAAATGATGGTCTGTGACCTGAAAATGTAACCTACAATAAACCCTTCCCATCCTGTTAGTTGCTTTTGGTCATGGTGTTTATACAGCATGTAAGGTTGGAGATTTTTTGTATATTTATTGGCCATATATAATTAATCTTTCGTGAAATTTCTATTCATTTCATTAGCCCATTTATTGGCTGGGTAATTTGATTTTTCTATTGTTCAGTGTTTGGAGGTCTTTGTTGGCAAAGATTTTTCTCTCATTCTGTAGTCTGTCTTGATTAATTAATGATACAAAAGCTTTTGAATTTCATTAGGTCATTTATCAATTATGTTTTGAGTGACTAGAATGTTACTCAGAAAGGACAGATGGAGTCATTGCTGAACTTCACAAGGCTATAAAGAAGAAACAACACCAGTGAGTCTCAAACTCTTCCATAAAAAGATAAAAGGAAGGGACACCACCAAACATTTTTACAAAGCCAGTGTCAACAAATAATTATATAATAACAAAATGACAGACCAAATTCTCTGATAAACATATATGTAAAAATTCTCATAAAATATTTGCAAATTGATTTCAAGAACACATCAAAAATATCATTCACCATGATCAAGTTGGATTTGTTCCAAAGATGCAGTACTGACTCAACATAAACCAATCAATAAATTTAATATATCGCATAAATGGGCTTAAGGACAGAAATCAGAGAATCATCTAATTAGATACAGAAAAGACATTTAAAAATAACTTTTTGAAATTTCATACATGAGTAATATATTTACATCAATTATTCCCCTCCCTCTCCCCCTCCAACACTTCATAGACCCCCACTATCTCTCAAGTTCATAATCTTTTCATTATACATATATATATACATACATATATATAT
>NW_008476949.1:0-1482 GCF_000622305.1 Nannospalax galili | reverse complement strand
TGTGTGTGTGTGTGTGTGTGCATGTGTGTGCATGTGTGCATGTGAGTGGGAGTGTGTGCATATATGTGTGTGTGTGCATGTGAATGCATAGGTGTGTGGATGGATGTGGATGCATCTGTATGCATTTGTATGTGTGAATGCATGCATATGTATACTAAGTATGTATGTGTATGTTCTATATATGATTATGAGTATGTATATATGTATGTGTATGTGAGTATCTATGTATTTGTATCTGTCTGATGTATGAGTTTGATTGAGTTTGCGTGCACGCATGTGCATATGTATGCATATGTACACACGTGTGTATATGAGTGCATGTTCGTGTGTATTTGTGTGTGTCGTATGTACCTGTGTTCTCACACCAGTGTTTTCTTGTCCCGACCCCATTCCAGCCTGCACAGCCTCCTGGCTCCATTAATCACAGAGGTTCCACCTCATAAAGCTGCCGGACTCTTGTGCCTCATAGAGTCATCGTGCAGATTTACGGAGTGACATGTAGGTGACTGGTAACTGCTGCTTTACGGAGCCAGCAGATGTCTGCACGGTGAACCATGGCCTGAGACTGCCAGAGAGAGCCCGGGGCTGTAGCGGTAGGCGGGAGAAACACCTTGTGCTAGGAAGGCTGGGCAGACGCTTTGTGCTTCCCTTCCACGCTCCTCTCAGCCTCCTCGCTGCCTGCAACATCTTTCCATTAGCTTTCATCCCACAGGCCACCAGAGCAGCCTCTGCCCTTTGGCCACACTTCATTTTAAGAGGTATACGCTTGACAGCCCTGTTTTGAGAGGCTGCAAAAGCAGTCAGGGCACCGGCACAAGATGTCACCACAAGAGTCTGGATCTCACCTTCCTGGGACAAGGTTGACAAGGTTAGCACGCCTGCCCTCTGCACTCTGGTTGTGGTCCAGGGCTGCCCTTACCCCAGTGGTTCAGGGGATGCTGTTCCACCAGTATCTTCAGCATCAAGTGCCCTAAAGTCATCACCCCAGGCAGAGCCTGCAATGACCATTTCTTGTCTGTAAATGGAAAGACGGAGGCACAGGGAGACAGAGCTAGGGACATCACAGAGGCAGAACAGGGATAGTACCTGGCCTTTGGGCTCATGGTCCAGAGCCCTTTGCCCTGCTCCACAGCAGTTCAGAACCTCCCACCACAGAGATGCAGCTTCACACTCTGACCTTCAACATGTTCGTCCAAGGGAAACAGCCTGTCCCAGACTCTGGCCCAGATCCGCTGTCTCTTAGCCTTGGAGCTCCGAGGTACAAGGTGGCACAGTGGAAGCTCTACATACCCAGGAGGGAAGCAGTGACTCTGGGTATGCATTAATTCTGAGATCCCACCATCATGGCCCTCTTAGTGCCCGGTCCCTGTCCCTCCAAGCTGAGGAGGGCTTGCCATGTCTTACACAGTTGCCTTGAGGGACAATGCTGCACGTGCGCACGTGTGTGTGTTTGTGTGTGTGTGTGTGTGTGTGTGTGTGTGT
>NW_008476948.1:0-1501 GCF_000622305.1 Nannospalax galili | reverse complement strand
TTTTTTATCAGAAAACCTAAATGCATATTTGCATATGTAGCATGCATATCATTTCCTGAACAGCATATTTTTAAATATCATTAATTCAGGTAATAATTCTGCCACGCCCGATGGTTTCGGAGCTGTGTAATGAGGCTTACACTTGCTCAAGTGGAGCATTGGAATGCGCGTTCTAGTCCCTCCTGGAACTGTGAAGCTGTCCAACTGCCTGCGGGGCTGAGTGACTAAGGCCAACACAGACAGGAAGCAACAATGTGAAGGAAAACACAAGCCACTGCCAGCAACTGCAAACGATTTATTGGCTGAGCCCCACCCAACCAGGCCCAGCAATTTCCCATTTGTCCCTTCCCAGTCCTGCCCCTCCCAGGCCCCACCCTCCTGCTCTCTGCCCTTCCCAAGATCCTCCTTCTTTTTATGGTGATTGCACCTTTCCCGCTCCCAGGCCACTCCCTGTCTGCCACACCAGCTGGCTCTGGCTCCTCCCCGGTGTCTTCAAGGAGTGCCTTCCCTGTCTCCTCTTCGGGTCACACTCCCTCCCGGCTCCTCAGCCTGCCCACTTGCCTGCCCCTTTCCATCTTGTGTTTCCCTTCTAAATGACTTCAAATCACAAGCAAACCACATGAACTGAGCCCATCTCCAACGACTTTTCTCAAAGATACTTCCCCTGATGGTTATCCCCATCAGGGGACTGCTAGACTCTTAATATCTTGAGCCAGCTCCCAAGGGCATGAGGCAACACCTCCTATAAATGTTCAATGATATTCGTTTTAATATGGGTCATTGCAGATCGCTGATTAATAATTAAGAGGGCCCTCTTTCTTTACAGTAGTCATAACAATAATGATTTCCATTCATTGGTCTGGAAGCCTGTACGGTGCCTTAGTGCATTAACTCTCAGTCTTCATCACAAACCTCTGTGTGACTTTATATGTTTGCCACAGTATATAAGAGTACAAACTATTGCAGAAAGAAATTACAATGTGTGTTTGTTATCATAGGGAGTTAGGTACCAGAGAGAGATGTTTGGCAGGATCTCTTCGAATGGCAAGCTTGCCCATGCCTCTTGGCCATCAAACTCTGCTCCTACATCCATTACCAACGTCACTGAATGCCCTGTGGTCAGTGGAAACTCATCTTTTTCACCACTGCCTTTAAAAAACTCCCCACTGGAATTCCACAGACCCTGTCTAGACAGTGCTTCTGGGGTCCCCTACTTCCCCCAGCCTAGTTGAGGTCTTCATTACTAAAGCGTCAGAAGGGCTCTCACAGGTCACACAGTCTCTCCTGTCTCCTTCAAACCCAGTCTGCACATAGCTTCATATTTTCAGCATTAAAAAATTACTCTTTCTTTTAAAATTTTATTTACTTCTATTTTACATGTATGAGTACTTTGCCTGAGTGTATGTAAGCAACTGTGTATGCAAGGCCCATTGAGGCCAGAAGAGGGCGCTGGATCCCCTGGAACTAGAGTTACTGATGGTTGTTAGCTGCCATGTGGGTG
>NW_008476947.1:0-1498 GCF_000622305.1 Nannospalax galili | reverse complement strand
CACACACACACACACACACACACACACACTTCAAAGAAACATGTTTGTTGGTATTAAAGTCCTTGAAATGCAGAACGACCATGATTTTTGCTTACTAACATATCTGATCAAGTCTTATCATAGCACTTCTCACAAATGATGCTTCAATTGCTTGTTTTATCTTAATAACACCAACAGGAGAGGAATCAGTCTTATAAAAGTACACTGATAGGAAGATCAAATGATTTTAAGGACATTTTAGTAAGCTTAGGTTATATGTGACTTATCTTTATCTGAAATGAGGAAAGTAATAGTGTTTATTTTTAAATTTTATTTTCAATCTTTCATCAGTAACCATTCCAACAACTTTTCCTCAACAAAGTCATAAATTAAGTGATTTCACAATTAAAGGAACGGGCATGAGATCAGCGAAGTTTCATTAAGGATTTCTTTTAATGGCCAATAAAATGCAAACATTGTATCAAAATCCATAAAGTGAAGCCAGACACGGTGGTGTGCTCACTTGCTACCCCAGAACTAAAAGGCCTGCCAAGGATACAGCGTGATACCTCCTCTGAAAAGCCAAACAAAAGGAATCCACAGGTGTTGGGTGAGAACCTTTTACATTTTTAGAATATCAAGATTGTGATTTTTTTGATAATTGTTGTTAAACTACCAAAAATGTCATAACAATCTGTATGAACTATTCTTCCAAGCTCCTAAATTTTTTTCCTTCTCCTTTGATCTTATCTGCTGTTGAAAATCATGACATCCCTTCATCTTTTCATGAAGTATTAGAGTCATTATAATATCAAACATGCCACACCAATAAGCAAACCCAGCTGTCCACTTCACCTCTTTAAAAAGATAAGGCCTAGCGGCTTTCTTATCTTGCAGAAATATTGTTCCTTCTGTATAGATCAAACCTTCTCACTTCACTTTGTGATCATTTTGTTTCAATATACAATGGAAGTCTTGCCTTTTATCACACAGTAAAGAAAATAATCTAGAACACAATGCATCACCTCTTACTTGAATTGCAATTTTTATAATGTCACTTGGTACATTATTTTGACTGGTCATTTTTATAATTGCAAATTCTTCTGAATAAAGGAAACAATGTTAGTTTTCCTTCTGGCCTAAGGTCCTTGACTTGCGTAACCAGAATTTTTTTTCAGTTGCAGTTGTGACATCAGAGCATACATCTACATAAAACTTAAACTCTAAAACATATTTCAGATGCATATAGTTAAGTTCTAACTACAATTGTCAACAATGAAACTGAAAAATCACACCATGCTCAATTTGCAGACATATGAAATCAATGGCTTATTACTAATATCTGTACATATATCAAGTCATAAGGAAAAGTGCTTTAATCCCAGCTCTAAGGAGGCAGAGGTAGGCAGAGCTCTGTGAAATCCAAGGCCAGTCTGGTCTACATAGTAAGTTCTAGGCTAGCTGTGGTTACAGGGAGACCCTGTCTCAAAACAAAACAAAACAAAACAAAACAAAACAA
>NW_008476946.1:0-1501 GCF_000622305.1 Nannospalax galili | reverse complement strand
TTTTTTGTAAGAGGCAAAAGAACTACAAGTGCTGGAATAAAACAAAGTTCGAATATTGTTTAATCACCAGCTAAATCTAATAACTGGTATTTATGCTAAAAATTGACTGACAAACGAATAATGAAAATGTGGTGCATTTATTCAATGGAGTTCTACTCGGTGTTAAAGAAAAACATCATGAAATTTGCGGGTAAATGGATGGAACTAGACACTGTTATAGTAAGTGAAGCAACACAGACTCAGAAAAACAAGTGAGGCGAAGCGGCTGGAGATGCCTGACGTTTAGTTCTAGGAGCCAATTGCGACCCACTGGAGCAAGCAGGGGATCGCTTACACCTGAGAAGAACTACCGAGCACCACGTGCCAGAGGTCGACGTGCAGGTCACACGTAGGAGGACAACCTCACTGGTCAACCAAGAGTGTCATCTGTACCCACGACGTTCTCAGCAGCACCAAGTTCCTGGGGTGGATTTCCAGGGAAAACCGAGACAGGCATCCTGAGCTGAGACACCGAGAGGTGGAACCACCAAGGTAGCTGATTTCAGGAGAACGGCTGTAAAATGCTTTCTTCTGCAGAACCCATCCGTTATTTGTGAAGCTTCTGCCAAGCTCACATTGTCTTTGAGAGAACCTGCATCACACCTTTTTTATAGCCCTCCCCTAGATACTAAGGATCTTGAAATTTTACTGCTGATACCGGCTATTGTGAACCAGCACTCATGACTGTAAAAGTAGCAAGATGCTGCAGCACGTTGACTACAGATGGAGATTCAGGACGGCCGGGTCTCCATCGGCACCTTTAAGATATTTGACAAGCAAATGAATTTGATCCTCTGTGATGAGTTCAGGAAGATCAAGCCTAAGAGTGCAAAACAGCCAGAGCGGGAAGGAAAACGGGTTTGGGGACTGGTGTTGCCGCGTGGGGAACATTTGGGATCCGTGACTGTGGAGGGTCCACCACCTAAAGATACTGGAGTTGCTCGGGTGCCACTTGCTGGTGCTGCAGGAGGTCCTGGGGTTGGAGGAGTAGCTGGCAGGGGAGTACCAGCTGGTGTGCCTATTCCCCAGGCCCCTGATGGATTAGCAGGTCCTGTAGGAGGAGATGGAGAACTGTCCCAGCAGGTGATGACGCCACAGGGGAGAGGCGCTGCAGCAGCTGCTGATTGCTAGAGCCCCAGCCCTGGTGCCCACCAGGACCGGGATCCCCACCCCCACGCGCAGGCCGAGCAACCCACCTCCAGGAATTACGGCTCCCCCACCTGGTACGAGACCACCCGTGGGCCCACCAATTGGCCTTCCGCCTGATGGAGGAACACATATAGGCATGCCCCCTCCAGGAATGAGACCCCCCTCCACTAGGAACTAGAGGTCCACCTCCCCCAGGAATGCGTCCACCAAGACCCTAAGATATAATTGATAAATGTCCACCTTTCTTTACCCTGCAGTGCTTCTTGTAAAATTGTGTAGACTGTGAGCTTTTACCCCCTTTCTGCATTAATTA
>NW_008476945.1:0-1501 GCF_000622305.1 Nannospalax galili | reverse complement strand
GACCCTCCTTCCCTGGTCTGGGAACTGGGCCCCCACGCCAGTGTTCTACTAGACTGAAGTCTGATCTAAACAGAAAGCAATCTTGTTGGGAGGGCAGGTCTCAATGGGGTGGGGACACTCACCTGGGTCAGAGGAGGGAAGGGGCAAAGAAACAAAGGAATTCAGGCTGAGGAAAGTCTGTGGCCTTAGAGAATGGGTGTGACTTGGCCTGGTCAGAGGAGTGGGATGATTGGAACTGGGGTGGGGTTTCAGAGCTGGAGGAGCCCAAGGCTCCTGGGAAGGTAGCTTTCTGTTTTGACCAGAAACTCCTCAGAAGAAGAGATCAGGTGGAGCACTTTGTTGCAGAACACAAGGAGGCCCCACCCTCTCAGGGTCTGTGCTGGGACCGTATGGAGAGGTGTGGTGCAGAACCTCAGGGACATGGGTCTTGAAACCTCACCACATGAGTGCAGTGAGGTTTAAGGGAACCAGAGGTAAAGCAGGAAAATTCACATGGTCAGAACAGTGTGGCCCTGAACTCAGGAGGGACAGGACTGAGGAGCTGCAGATTGAGTCAGCATGAGGCTTATACATATTGTCAGTATTACCACAAGTTCATATGAACAAGTGTTCATTGGCCTGAAGCCTCTGTTTCCTTATGCACCATCCCTGGCTCCTGCAAGCTTCTGCCCTCTCTTCCATAGTGGGTTTCTGAGCCATGGGTTGATGAGGTTTAATCTAGGAGTCCTCCCCAGGGACACACTCTCTGCAGTCTCTTATTCTCTGAAATGTAGCCAGTTGTGGCCTTCTGAGTGTGTCACACTCTATTGTATGAGGAAGCTTCACTTGTGAGAGTTGAGGGATGTGTTAGTATTCATCCCTTAGGTGTAGAGGTTACACTGTAGATGTGTCACTTATGGCTGGGCATCTCTCATGCATGTATTCTCTGTGACTAGTTGTGTAACAGTGTAATAGCCTCCATCTGTTGCAAAAAGAAGCTTCTTAGATTAGTGGTGTGATGTACATTTGTCTGTAATTATAAACATCCGTATTTAGCATATGATAAGAAATTTCATTTGTCTAGAAATATGAGAAAGATAGGGTTTTCTCTAGGATCTATAAGCTCTTCAGCCATGCATATTTGGCTATATTTACAGTGCCTCCCATTGATCTATGTGTCTGTCATTGTGCCAATACTATGCTGTTTTTATGACTATAGCCCTGTAATATAATTTGAGGCCTGATATCATGATCCCTCTGTCATTGTTCTGGTTTTCCTCAAGATTCCTTTGGCTATCTGTGGTCTTTTGTGATTCCATGTGAATTTTACGATGTTTTTTTCTAGTTGTTTGAACATCATGGAATTTTGATCGGCATTGTGTTGAATCTATAGATTGCTTTTGGCAAGGTGATCATTTTCACAATATTAATTCTACCAATCCATGAACACAGTAGGTCCTTTCATCTGGTTTCTTCCTCTATCTCTTTCTTTAAAGATTTAAAATTTTCATTGTAGAGATCT
>NW_008476944.1:0-1501 GCF_000622305.1 Nannospalax galili | reverse complement strand
GCTCAATCCTAGATATCACCCCCATTGGTCACTCACTCTGTTACTCCATGCTGCTGTCTTTCCTGGACTAAAGCACTCACCAATGTTAATATCACTTCTGCTTGGGTTGGAACAGCAATTCCAGAAAATATCCAGACAGAGAAGGAGACTACTCAAAACTATTTGTCAGAGCATTTGCTAGTTGACTTTAAGACACGTGGCATAGGATGAAGCAAAGATGTCTTAGGAGCAGAGATTAGGGATAAATTATGCCAGGGCCTGTGGGTAGACACCAATCAAAAGGAATTGGGCCGATGTACCCAAGAGTGCAAAATCGGGAGAAGACTGCTGAGCTGATTTTCCCAAGGTCACACAGCTGTTTGATACTAGAAGGGAATTTGAACTCTAATGTCGAGGTTTTTAGTCTGGCAGCTCCACCTAAAGCCATTCTCCCAGTGTACGCGGAATCAAGAGTGTGGAGTTTGGAGATACCAAGGCATGAGGATCACACAGAAAACGTTAATGGGAAAGGGCAAAAGGGACCCATGGGGAATTTACTGTGTATTGGAAATGTTTTAACTGAATCACACCCCATTCGTATGTTGACTGTATTTGGAAATAGAGCCTTTAAGGAGGTAGTTAAGGTAAGTTGAAGTCATAGGTGGGGTCCCATCAAGTAGGACTAATGTCCTCCTCATACGAGAAGATAAGGAAGATGAGAACAGTGTTCAGGACACAGAAGAAAAGCCTTGCAGAAACACAGCAAGAAGGCAGCCACTACAAACCAAAGAGAGGGGCCCTGGGGAAGACAACCCATCTAGAATTTTGATCTCATATTCCTGCTTCAGGTCTGAGAGAAAGTAAATTTCTGTTGTTTAGTTCATCTAGTCTGTGATACTTTGTTATGGTTTCTTGAGCTAATACAACAGAAAGACTCATGCTTCTGAAGACCAACTCTATTTTTTAAATATTTACTTTTATTTTATGTGTTTTGCCTGTGTGTATGTGAGTGTACCACATGCGTGCCTGTGGAGGCCAGAAAAGGATGTCGGGTTCCCTGGAACTGGAGTTAAGGACAGGTGATAGTCACCATATGAGTTTCTGGGAACCAAATCCTGTTCCTCTTCAAAAGCAGCAATGCCGAGACATCTCTCCAGCCCCAAGGCAACTCTTTTGAACGTCATTTTTTTCCAGGCTTGATCGGGCCCAAGGAGGAGATTAGGAATTCATGCATGCAGTCAAAATTCAACCAGGAATTTTCAGGCTAATACCCATGCTGGAAAGCAGCAAAAGGACTAAATATGTTCAAAATTGCAGGCAGCCACAATTTATCTTTTTCTGTGGTTATAGCTTGTATATACTTTAATGACCTCATTTCATTGGTGGTTTTATGAGAATAAACGTCTCAGAAAACTCACTTCTTGAAAACAGAACAACTGTAAAATATTTGTGGCTTTAGTTTTTTTCAACATTTACAAAATAATAGTTTATGACAAATAAGAAATGAATGGTGTTAAAAAAA
>NW_008476943.1:0-1501 GCF_000622305.1 Nannospalax galili | reverse complement strand
TGTCAACCTCCCATCTCCTGTATACTCCAGCTCTCCACCCCACAGACATGTGCAGTTGGGGCAGGATTACATGCATCTGGTGCAGGGAGGGTAGATAAGAGTGAGTGACTAGAATGGCCACCCCGCCCCATAGGACAGAATTAGTTTAATATGCCAGATCTCCTGAGAGTCTTTTGCAGGTGATCATAGCTGCTCTGATTCAAGATGGTAATGATCATGTCCAACCTGAAAGAAACAACTACTTAACAAGTAGATCTTAATATCTCTCCATCCCAGGCTAGTATCCATGCATGAAGCCTCTGGAGCAGCTCAAAAGTCAGGCAGAGACACATAGATCATTTCTATGGGACCATTATTTTGTCTAGTATCATTTGTGACTGTTTACAATGGTTTTGGCCCAAGAGTCCAACTCAGAAATAGGTAGCCTATACCAATGTGAACCTTTGTTCTACCCCAGTATGGTATTGATTTGCAAGGCTGTGGGCTCTAGGGTATGGCACACAGCATTGTGGTATTGGCCACAAGAACCAACTAATCCATTCTTCCTCCAAGGCCAAGAAGCACGTGGTTAGAGTTGTCTTCTTGATGAGAAAGATAGGGGTAGTATCAAATTGTGACTTAGGAACCTAAGGCAGGCCCTTCCCTAGTGAGTCTTCTCAGAGCCAACCAGAATCTTGCTGTGCCTCACACACGAATAACTGTGGATGAACAAATGGGCCTATGCTAACCCCAAGGACAAGTTTATGGATATGAACTCTTCTTTCTAGGTATTTTTCCTCATGCCTGTTGAATAAGCCAGCTATGGATAGTGAATAAATCTGGACTTGGACTTCCCTCTAAGGCTGGATCAGCTACACACAACACAGCAGACTCCCAGCAAACCTAGATTTAGGGCATCATTCAATACTGAAATAGCAGACTTGATTTAGTCTCAAAGAAAATAAACAGATTGCACAGAATTTCTAGAAAAACGGGCACAAAACCAGATCATGAAGACTGGGCTAAATACATAATTCATTATTGTCCTACCCTAACACACAACAATAAGCAGCAAGAACTTTCATGGTATCACATAGCAGTCTAAATAAGATACCAAAAAGTTACTGTATGTATAGTAACTATTATGTCTGAATTCTCAGATCAAAACTTCAAAACAGCTGTTTCATGGAAACTCTCTCTGTTTCGAGGAAACACAGAGAAGACTGGGGAATGTATCTCAGTGCTAGAGAGGAGATGTCTATCATGCCCAAAGCTCTGTGTTCAATCTCTGGCACTGCGAAACAGCAACAGCAGCAGCAGCAGTAAAACAAACGAAAGTGAGAAGAGCATAGAGGCATAATTTGAGTTCCCAACAAAGAAACAGCAGCAAGATAGAAGCAATTAAAGAGTAACCTTGAATTGAGAAATAAACTAGTTAAAATTAAATATAAGACAGAAAGCATTAATAAAACAGAAGAGAGAGTCCGTGATGACAAAGCCAAGCTGTTTAAAAGTATACTTT
>NW_008476942.1:0-1500 GCF_000622305.1 Nannospalax galili | reverse complement strand
GGGGGGGGCGGCAGAGGGATATATTGATAACAAAGATGACTGTGGTTCCTGATGGTATCGAATTTACACTGTCCCTGAGGGGCCTGAGGATGTGGCTCAGTAGTCAAGAGCATTGGCTGCTCTTGCAGAGAACCTGGGTTGGGTTCCCAGCACCCATAGGATAGCTAACAACCATCCATAACTCCAGTTCCAAGGGATCTGATGATGCTCTGTTCTGGCCTCTGCAGGCATTGCATACATGTGGCATATTTATATACATGCAGGCAAAACAGTCATACACATAAAATAAAAACAAATAAATGAATGAACGAACAGCCCCTGACATAAAGGTACTAGCAGACCTGTAGTAGGTGAGGGGAGGAAGCAGCAGAGGAGTGAAAGAAATGAGAATACTCAGGCAAAGTGAATGGCAGAACAGAATGGATGAAAGAATAGAGGCCTTAAAATAGATTTTGTAATTAATTTGAATAAGAATTGTAGGTGGATTTAAAGACTGTTACTTTAAAACCCAGGGTGCCTGGACAGTGAAGGCAATGTGTTAAGGCATAAGGTGCTTGTTCTGGAAGCCTGTCAATGGGAAGTAATGACAAGAAACAGAAACCATGAGAGTGTCCACATTGAAATAGGGTGTGGGAGAGCTTGGGCATGGGTGGAGTGCCTGGCATCTGCCACAGGCACCTCTGAGGGTAAGAAGCGGTGTTCAAAGTCATCTCCTAGATGAAGTCACACAGAGGGACCACACCCATGCTTCTTACATTTCTTTTACATTTTAAGGATAAGAGATTAAGAATACTCGACTCTTAGCTAATTTCTACTACACAAGTTATTTTAAGGAGCTGTAGTGATAAGATAACCTTTATGTAGTAAAAATTTTAAATTAGCCAGAATCTTTGGAGCCCAAGATAGGCTGCCTGACCTACTTTGCTACCAGGCAGACATGCACTGCCCAAGATGATACCCTGTGACCTCAGTGACAACTCAGGGGAGCTGAATTTAAGCTTGAACATTAAGGCTTGAGTTCCTCATAGTGGCCCACATCTCAGATGCTAGGAGCCACGTGTCACTGGTGACGCTCAGTTGGACATCTCACACATGAGACGTCTCCATTCCCATTCTACTGGCCACACGGCTAAGACATGTAGAACTGAAATATTTTTTCGTTCTGTACAATATGAGATTTTCCTAATTAAATTAGTTAGGAGAATTATCCTCCTACATTATTTGTTTCTTTCTCCAATAA
The DNA here is from genome assembly GCF_000622305.1 of Nannospalax galili. Classification (NCBI taxonomy): domain Eukaryota; kingdom Metazoa; phylum Chordata; class Mammalia; order Rodentia; family Spalacidae; genus Nannospalax; species Nannospalax galili. The sequence continues at coordinate 260 of NW_008476942.1, read as the reverse complement.
TGCAAAATGTTGAAGCAAGTATGTATTTTTGTAGGCCTCTGTTTGTTAAGATTTGATTAAGAACAAAACAAGGATCAAATCCTCGTCAACGTATGTTAAGGTTCTGGAGAACCTTGCAGCCCCCTAAACCCTATGTGTTCATTCTGTAGATGAGAGACCTGACACCTATGAATAGTAAGCCCTTGGTCCTATAACTGCCTCTCAGTAGCTGTGTGTGAGGACAAGAGGTGGCTCAAGGCAACAGAAATGAGTCTGTACAC
>NW_008476941.1:0-1501 GCF_000622305.1 Nannospalax galili | reverse complement strand
AGTTGGTCTTCTTTCAGGGAGTGACACCAGATAGGCTGACCAGGCTCCAGGGGATGAACTCACACTGAGGGAATCTGGGTACATAAATTTGACTCCATAGGCCTTCACATATGTGACAGAATGCATGAAATCTGGTGGGTGGGTGATGGGTGTACAGATAGGGGAGGAGGCCTAAATATGATTAAGACATATTGTATAAAATGCACAAAAATTCAATAAAAAACATATATTGGGGGGTAAAAAAAAGAGAATTGGACCAGGGGCACATGGATAATAGTAAAAACAGATATAGCATATCAATTTATAAAAAGACACTCCTGAGATTGGAAGGGGGCCAAAGAGCCTTGGAAAGGTTAGAGGTGCTAGTAGCCCCGGGCCACTGATGTGGAGAGCTTTATTAGCCATTTGCATAGCACCTGCCTTCAGCATTTAGAGCTATCCCTTTTCTAGTGCATGCTCTGTTTGGTTATATGTAGCCCGTGGTGATGGTAGTGGTGGATGGGTGGGGTTGGGGGGTAGGATCCAGTCTTCGGCTAGACTTGGTTTCTTTCACATGTTAATCTTGACACTTTAGGAACGTCCCCTTACCCTATCCTCCTGCCACAATGAGAACATTCTTTAATATCTCAAAATTTGTCAGTTTCAGTCCTTGGTAGAACTATTACTGGGCTTTGGCTACTATGAATACAGTTTCCATGCATATACTTTAATGCCAATATCCACTCAACAGAATGGCTCAAATTAAGACAGATCTCGGTAAGAAAGCAACAGTGTATAACTGGTTGGAAAAGAAGGAAAATCCTTCATATCACCTTGAACGTGGACCGGGGGCCTGAAATGCAAGATTCCTGTGGCCCCGTCCTGCACAACCCACTTTCCAGCTGACAACATTTCAGGAAAGGAGGTCCCATGAGGAAAAGCACTTGGAAAAAAAAATGCAAGATGTCCTTTCCTATTCCACTTTGAAGTATATCCGCACAAGAATAGATGAGGGAAATTCAGAAGAAAACAGTTCCAGAGACACGAGTCAATTCAGAAGAGGCAACTCTCCAGGAAATAAATGCTGGTTCAATTGGGGAAAAAGACAAAAAACCTTGCATACTGGACAAGAACTAGAGAATTTAGCGAAACCATGATGCCTGCCAAAGACCTGGTGGGCCAGTGACGGGCACAGCATGCAGCCCAGATGTTGGTACCTGAGACACAGCACACCACTGCTTTGCAACAGTCTAGTGGCCTCTCTGCATGCTGTGTCTGAGGCAGTTTATCACAGTGCAGCCTAGGTGCAGGCCCAGAGCCTGCAGTTCCTGCTCACCTTGGAAAGCTCTGTGAGTTCAAATGACTCTGAAAGCTCTGGGCATGACAGCGCAGACTTTCTGTATCGCACCAACAGTGTCTTCCGTACCTTACCTGTCCCAGCCCCAGCATGCTCTCCAGGGCTTGGAATGAAGCAGAGTTTCAGGTTTCCTCCTTGGCAGGAGGCAAGCTAAACCTTGCCTTG
>NW_008476940.1:0-1501 GCF_000622305.1 Nannospalax galili | reverse complement strand
ATACTTATAATAATATCATCAATATTATTAAGATACACTTATTTTAATTTTTCACATACAGTGTTTTGGGGGTTTTAATATTTTTATTGTGTATTTGAGGATTTTATATATAATGTTTATTGTTTTTTCTTTTTTCAACTTAAAAAATATAACTTTTTTAAGCTTAAAAAATAGAGAAATTGTAGCATGCATAGATGAGAATAAGAAAAAGATCCAGTTACTCTTTCCCCACCTCTGAAGATTTTGTCTCTTCCACTTTCTAATTAGTCTCACAGGCAAGAAGGTGACACTCTCCAGAAACACAAGATTGAAAATAAGCCTGTGAATTGGAGGCCAAATATCAGATGTGAATGCTTGTGTCTATAACCAGGCGTGTCCCTGCAGAGGTAAGTGACGTCAGCCTTAGTCTGGGACCTGGGGATCCCATATTCCTAGTAGATCAATTAGCATCAGGCACAGGATTGACCAAGATTGAAAGTCTCCTGGGAAATTGCAAATAAGTGCTTCTGAACCAATGAGTATTTAATGCAAGGCATTTCCAGGCTTTCAAGTTATAAACTGGAACAGGATCTTGTAGAAAGTGAGAACAGAAGAGGCCTGATTCCCATGGAATCATCACGTTTACTGCCAGGCTTAGTGTTTAATCAGGATGTAATTTTCAAGTCCCCTAAGCTGAATACATATGAATATCACATGTCAACCTTTGTCACTAGGCTGGCATTTCACATATGAACTTTGCTGCAGAGAAATGACAGTAAATATTTTGATAGTGTGATCCACAGTTCTCTATTTTTTAAACGATTCTGTGGTCAATAAGTTTGAGAGACCCCACATGTAGACCTCTTAAGAACTCACAAATTCATAGGTGTTTCTTAGGAATTCACAAAGCACACTGGCTAGGGCTCCCCACATGCCGATACTTCCATAATGCCCCCAAATCATTGGCTGCAAAGCATTTTCTCAGGTGACAAGTTTCAAGAACTTACATAAATCAGACATAAGGGCAAGTGCTGAGAGCCTCATTATAGAAATATGCACTCAGGGATAGAGAGGGGTCTGACTTGTTGACCAGCCATAAACTACTGCTGATAAACATATGAACAGAAAGCATTTAATGGAAAACATAGAGGTGACACAGGAAATCCTCCCTTCACTGATAACTTTGAGATGATTCTAAAAGATTAGTTCATCTGATGCTATCTGAAAACAAACTGAAAAGAGACATATGAAAATATTGGGATATAGTATCTATGATGACCAATCCACAATGAAGAGATTGTCATGTTGAGACAGATTTGAGTGGTATACCTTTCTCTAAGGCTCCCGAACAGGAGTGAAGCATCATCAGAGCACTGTTAGATATGGTTCAATTTAGTGATAGGTAGTTGTTGAAAATGTACCTTTAAATAAGATACTAGACACTGGGAAAATTTGACCCTCAACGTGACAGCTGTTAGACACTTTTCTGGTTGCCTGGGTTCCTTGAGTGAGGCACTATAAA
>NW_008476939.1:0-1500 GCF_000622305.1 Nannospalax galili | reverse complement strand
AAAAAAATCCCAATATAGACATGAGGAAGTGGGTAAGAAGCCCCCATCTAAAGAAATTGTGGCAACAGATGGCTTTGGGAGGAGCCGAGACAGTCTCTTTTAAACATGGGACTCGGTAGACTGAGCAGGCCTTCAGCTAGACACACGTATCACATTTTCAGTTAAACACACGTATCACATTTATAGTATATGTGTATTTTTCAGTAGGCGTATTAAATACTACATTCCCTTTGGCTTTTCACACCACTTAAGCATTATTTATCTCTTTCCTCCTCCCTCCTCTTTCTTCAGTTAAAGTATTCCCCAATTTCCACATTTTCTCCTTGATAATACCCACACCCTACTGGAGCTCCTTCATCCCCGCACCTCCACGATTCCTTCTCATTTTCCTGACTCCTTGTGGTTACATCAGAATATATACTTATAACTAAGGATTTGGAGCCAGGATCCACAAATGAGGGAGAACATGGATTTCTTGTTTTTCTGAGTCTGGGTTACATCACTTAGTATAATAATTTCTAGTTCCATTCATTTACCTGAAAATTTCATGATTTTGATTATTATTATGATTTTTTTTTTACCATCAAATAGAATTCCATTGTGTAAATGTACCAAATTTTCATTATCCATTCATTGGTTGAGGTACATTTAGGTTGTTTCCACTTCCTAAGAGTTGTGAGAAGGGCAGTGATAAACATGGCTGAGCAAGTATCTCTATTGTAGGATATTTGGGTATATGCCAAGGAGTAGTATAGCTGGATCATATGACATATCAATTTTTGGTGTTTTTAAGTTTTCCACATTATTTACACAGTGGTTACACCAACTTGCAATCCCAGCAGCAGTAAATGAGGGTTTCCTTTTTCCGGGTCCTCACCAGCATTTGATGTCATTTGCCTGCTTTAGCCATTCTGACTGGTATGAGATGAAATCTTAAAGTAGTTTTAATTTGCCTTTCCCTAATTACTCAGGATGTTGAACACTTTTAAAGATATTTCTTGGTCATTTTAATTTGTTATTTTATTTTTATAACTCTTAGTTCATACCTGTAGCCCATTTTTTATTTGGGTCATATGTTTTCTTGATTCTTTGTTTTTGAGTTCTTTGTGTATTCTGGATATTAACCCTCTATGATATGTATAGTGGGCAAGGATCCTCTCCAACTCTGGGCTTCCTCTTCACTTGAGTGGTTGTTTCTTTTGCCATACAGAAGCTTTTTAGTTAAATGAGGTTCCTTCTGACGATTATTGACCTTAATTCTAAGACTTTCTAAGTCTTTTCCTGCACCTATAACTTGTAGGGCATGACCTATTTTCTTCTGACAGTTTCAGAGTTTCAGGTTTCATATTGAGGGTTTTTTGTTTGTTTGTTTTTGTCTTTTTGAGACAGGGTCTTTCTGCAGCCCCAGGTGGCCTGGAACCATCTATATAGACCAGGCTAACCTCAAATTCACAGAGATCCACCTGCCTCTACCTCCCAAGTGCTGAGATTAAAGGCATG
>NW_008476938.1:0-1500 GCF_000622305.1 Nannospalax galili | reverse complement strand
TTCCAGGCCAACTGGGGCTATAGGGAGACCTTGTCTCAAAAAGACCAAAAATAAAAAGGAAAGAAAGAAAATAATAAATAAAATATTTTAGAGTTATAGGTAGTTGTGAGCTGCCCAGTGTGGGTGCTGGGCACTGAACATGGCTTCTCTGTAAGAGTCGTAAGGGCTCTTAGTGGCTGAGCCACTTCTCCAGCTCCTATTTTAATTAATTACTTATTTATTATTTGTTTGTGTGTGTGTGCTAAGGAATGGGTGTGGAGATCAGAGGACAACTTGTGGGAGTCAGTTCTCTCTCTCTACCATGTGGTCGCAGGGATTCATCCTCAGGTTGGCAGGCTTGCAAACAAGCACATTTACTCACTGAGTCAACTTGCTGGCCCTCCTGGGTCTGTTCATGAGGGCTCCCCTCTTGGCCTGTCATCTCTAAAGGCCCCACCTCTTCTTACCATCACAATGGGGAAGTTTGGGGGACGCATTCAGACACTCAGTATCCACTTGGAGCAAGAGGATGTGCAGACTAGGCAAAGCTCTGATATATTCTGGGATGGGGGCAAGGCACAGCAGCCCTGGCTGGCCTCCAACTCAAAGCAGTCTTCCCACCTCAGCCTCCCAAGTGATGGGATTACAGGCATGAGACACCATGCCTGGGAAGGCAGTGGTTCTCAGCCAGAGGCTGCTCTGTCCCGTGCTCTGTCCTGTGTACAGTAACTCTTGGCCCCCATGTCCCAGGTGCTGCAGAGATGCTACATCAATTATACTCATTATTTCAAGGTGAGATAATGAGTAGATCAGAGTCCCAAGTTTCCCTGGCTAGACCAGGACTGTCCTCACAAGTTCCTCCATCTCCATCTCCCTGAGGACCCAAGGCAGCTGGCTGGCTGGCTGCTTCTTCTGGGCTGTAGCTCTGCCAACCTGTGTGTCTTCTCTGCCCTGGAGATAACAGCTCTAGCATGCAAGAGATGCTTGATGGCTATGTATGGGGACTGAGCACATGCTAGCCCAGCCTTCTGGACACAAGAAGAGACACAGAACCTGGCCTCTAGGTTCTCATAGTCTGGCTGTTGACTCATGAACTCAAAGAGACATTTGCCTAATGGCTCCTGGATGCCAGGAGCAGCGCTGGGTGCCAAGGACACAGAATGACAGTCACTGCCTCTCTCCTTCTGCTACCTGCCCTCACCGCCATTCTGTGTTCTGGATGCTGGCCAGGGCTGGGGGTGGCACGGAAGTAGGTTTCAGTGGCTGCTGTCTTCAGTCCAGTGGGAAGATCCATGAAAACAAGTCACGTGGTATTGTAGTTTCTTCTGAAACTTGTATCTCCATATTTATCTGCCATGGAAACCAGAGGCAACGGCTTTGGTCTTTGTATCCCTGTGACTAATCATGGGGACACAGCCCTAAGCTTGGAGGCGAGTGCTAATCCATCCTCAGAGACATGACCAGAGGCCCTTGGGTCAGGATTTCTCTTATGGCACGAATGACACCTGGGCTGGACAGGCT
>NW_008476937.1:0-1484 GCF_000622305.1 Nannospalax galili | reverse complement strand
TCCATGTGGGTGCTGGGAATTGAACCCAGGTCCTCTACAAGAGCAGCCAGTTCTTTTAACTGTTATCTCTCCAGGCCCAATTGTCAGCTATTATAATTGCTATTAATTGGCATAATTTCCCCATCAGATCCCTTTGTTCTGCCTGCCTTGCTTTGCCAAGCCTCTGAGGCACCACACTGATGGAGAGTGAACTTTCTAGAAGCAATTCCTGAGGTGTTTTGCCTTGCTTTGCTACTTTGTTAGATATCAACACCACTGAAAGGATAGAGAGGAAGTAAAGGGCACAGGAGGGGCTGAGCTGTTTTGCATGGCCAACAAAGACCCCCTTATCCAGTGAGGAGCTCAGAAACTGTGTGTGTGCGCGCCGGCACATCTGCCTTTTGTTAGGGAGAGGTTCTGTGTCTATGGGACCTGCATGGTGATTTAACAAATTGCAGATCAGAAATAAGAGAAGAGTAATTGCATCCATACTGAGTGCGTAGAGACATGCTTCCTCACCATTGTTCTCTAAATATACTACGGCAGCTATTTGCATAACATTTACATTGTATTGGGTGTTCTAAGTCAGCTAGAGAGGATCCCATGATCCCTGTGTATGTGTATGGGAAGATATATAGGTTCCATGCATACTTTCTCATTTTACACAAGAGACTTAAGCATGCCAGGATTCGGGTATTCACAGGAGGCCCTGGAACCAGTCTCCCTGGACATCAAGAGACAATTTGTGTCCACATAATATAGAAGTGGCCAGACATACCTCACTCCATCATTGACTATAGGCTGCTCCCTGAGACCATGACCTTGGGTGAAACAGCTCTGTAGCTCAAGCAGACTCCAAAGGACTGGAGGCGGCAGATACCTCTTCCAGGATCTGGATGAATGCAGCTCTGGGCTTATTGGGACATGTGGCTCTTGAGTTTTTAGGCATGAAAACTCAATCAAATCATTTTAAAAATGGCTCCTCTGAACTGTTCTTTCTTTAACACAGAACAAAGCATCTCAGAGCTGGAAGACTTCATGCAAACCTTCTTGCCCCACCCCCCCATATTTATTGACAGAGATTCTGGGGTCTGGCAGGGAAGTAATGTGCCAAAGTAACTCACTGAGCTGCAAAGAGAAACCAGTGAGTTTGAAATTGTCTTACATTTTAAAATAATTTAAATTTAAATAACCAGGCTAGGGAGTTGACTCAGTCTATAAAGTGCTTGCCTTATGAGCATAAGGACTTAAGTTTGGTCCCTAGAATTCATGATTATTTTTTTTCAAGCCAGGCATGATGGTGTAAACTTGTAATCCCAGCACTGGGAAGGCAGAGGCATGTAGATTCCTAGGGCTCACTGACCAGCTAATCTAGCTACTTGGTGAGTTCCAGGCTAGTGAGAGACCCTGTCTCCACAAACAAGATGGACAGTGCCTGAGGAATGACAGCTGAGATTGTCACACACACACACACACACACACACACACACACACACACACACACA
>NW_008476936.1:0-1499 GCF_000622305.1 Nannospalax galili | reverse complement strand
TGTGGTCGTGTTAGGTGGTTCATGATGTTCAAATACACCCTTCCTGACTTTGTTAGTGCCCTCTGACCACTTGGGTAAGGTGCTTTGAACTTCCAACGGATTAATTTTTCTTTGCACCGTGTGGACTTTTGATGTCCTGTTATGGAACATAAATGGTAACAACCCTGAATTGTTTGTTGGCTTATTTGTTTGTTCTGGAAAGACAGCTGAATCTTGATGAGACAGACTATCATCCCTTTTTGTTATGGAAACAGGACTCAGCTCTTTAGAACATGCCTGCTTGGGGTTGGGGCATAACATAAGGAGAGAACAAGGGCTTCCTGTGTGCAATGAAGGAAGACCACTTTCCTATCTACCTACTTTCTTTTGTTTGAGATGTTGCCTTATAACATGGCCCAGTGGATCCTCCTGCCTCTGCCTCCAGAGTTGCTGGGATTACAGGTGTGTGCCACATGCAATTTACAAAATTTTTGTATTATATTAATCAAATTATTTATTAATTTGTGTGTATATGTACATGTGTACATGTGCCCCAGCTCATGTGTGTGGGTCAGAGAACAACTTATAGGAGTTGGTCCTCTCCTTCTGTCATGTGGGTCCCAGGGATCAAACTCAAGTATTGGATTTAGCAGGAAGTGCCTTTATGTAACATGAGCCATCTGCCTAGCCCAACCATGCCATTTTTGATCCATGATGAGACTGGGCTGATGGAAAGGAGGTAGAGGCAGGACACCTGAGTCTCCATCTCTGTTTTTGCTACAAGTTTGCTGAACATCCTTGGACAAATTACGCAACGTCTCTGGTCAAGGAGGAATCCTGCTCTGGGCTTCTCCAGCTCAGTGGTGAAGGCAAGAGAGAACAGATTCCTGGATCCCCTTCAGAGGAACTGTAGCACAGTAAATCCTTCACTCCCAGGAGGCATGCTGAGAGGGTGATTCTGGTTAACTGAATGTTCTGGAACATGGAAATGGTCCCGGAAAGTGTTTTGAGTGTTTGGTTACTGAAAGCTGCACACTCATCTAGTTTGCAGACGTTTGTTTCCAGGACAGCAGCTCCTGTCCCAGGTGTTGGGATGATGCTGTGATGTACACAGCAGAATCCTACCGCCAGACACTAAGTTCAGGGGATGCTATGGAGCAACTACCCCACCATGCCTGGAGGGGACCCAGGCCAGAAGCACATGGGAGAGTTCTTTGAGAAGGACTATTGATGTGGAGAGTTCTAGAAAGCAGTCACCCAGCCAGGAATGGTGGTGCCCACCTGTGATTCTTGGACTTGAGAGGCTGAGGCAGGAGATCTTGTGTTTAAGTCCAGTTTGGCCAATGTAAAAAGACTCCATCTCAAGGTTGGAGAGATGGTTCAGCGGTTAAGAACCCTGGCTGCTCTTCTAGAGGACCCACGTTGGGTTCCCTTTGTGGCTGTTAGCAACTGTGTATAACTCTCCAGGGGATCCAACACCCTCTTCTGGCCTCTGCAGGCATTGCATGCATGGGTGCACT
>NW_008476935.1:0-1499 GCF_000622305.1 Nannospalax galili | reverse complement strand
TCCAGGCCTTGATGTTGGACCTCTCTCATTCCCAGGCACCAAGAGGTTTTCCATTATTTTTCTATTAGTCTTCTACATCCCCAGCGTGCCTTCACCTGTGTCTTACAGAAAATGTAAAACACCTAATTGAATTTCTAGAGACTAAAAATCACAGTCTGGGAAGTTAAAAAAAAATAAAAAGAAATAGAAAGTACTATAATAACTAAACATATAATTCTCAAACTAAAAATACATACTTGTATTTTAGAATGTAAATTTGCAATTCAATATGTCTACTATAATTTTTGAATATCATTTACTGCCAAAACTGTACTGCCAAGTTTCAATAATTATGTGAAATTTGTCACTGTTGCTGTAACATGAATTTGCCATTCACTCCCTTTCCAAATTTTCCAGCCCATACAGAAGTTTTCCATCATAATCATACTATTTCTTAAAGAAAACAATGCTAATAAAATATTTTAAAGTTAAAAAAGCAGAAAAATAAAACCCAACAATAAAAACCATTAATTTTTCAGAGACTCTCCAAAGCTTATTTAGGAAAAAATATGCTTCTCTGAGCAAATCCATTTTATAAAGTTAAAATTATTGTATTTATCAGAAGGTCCTATTCTGCTATTATTCTAATTGCCTGCGTATATCTGTGATAGACTGAAATTCTTGTCCTTGCCAGTCTCCACCCTTCTGCACTCGGGCTCATGCTCAGGCTCTTTGCCTGCAGCCCAGCATCTACCTTTCTTGCTCCCATGTTGTGTGACTGGCTCAGCAGCAGCTGTGAAGGGGCCAGAGTCCAGCAGACACTCTGAGATCCGCCCATTTCATTACCTCCTCTGCACTATTCCCTGTGCCTTGAGAATGTCACCTGCCAGGAAAGAGCTGCTTCTTCAGTCAGGGATGACAGTGGAGGAGCAGAACTGAAGCTTACCCAGAGCTGGCACACAGCTATGGGTGGGGATTGTTTGTTACTACAGTGTGAGTTCACACAACCTGACTCACAGAACAGCTAGTTTCCTACTAGACCACACAGTACAGTAACAAAAGCCTTACTTTCTGCCTTATCTCTGTCATGTGATTCACAGAGAACCTGGCGCATAGTAGGTATTTAAGAAATAGAATGATAATCAAGATGCAGGAAAATGGGTGGCAGCGCTCACTCTGCTCTGTCTACTGGAAGCTTCCCAACCTGCTAGCACAAGGAAGGTGATTGTAGTACCCCATCTCCTAGCTGTTCGTCCTGCCCCATCCTTTATTCCTGTCCACTGAGGCCCCTCTTGCAGCACCATATTGGCTGCCTGTCTTTCGGCCTAATGCTTGCCTCAAACTATTGCCTAGTTCACCTGCCTCCCAGTGCCCAGACCCCTTTCCTGTGTGGCCCTGGCTTGACCAGGTGTCCCAAGCAGAAACTCTTTTTTAACAAATAATTTACTGAGAATTTCATATATATATATGGTGTTTTGATCAAACCCATGCCCACTCCCTCCCCTCCAACTCCTCCCATA
>NW_008476934.1:0-1500 GCF_000622305.1 Nannospalax galili | reverse complement strand
TGGGGCTACAGGGAGACCTTGCCTTTAAAAAGGTCACAAAGTTTGAAAACAAGTATGTTTGCCTGTGTCGTCAGAAGGTTTAATTCAATTGCTTTCTGAACATGGACTGCAGCTGTGTCCAGGCCGGCCATGGACTGAACGCAAACGTGAAAGAATACAGGGACAGAAAACAGTGTGACGGCCACCCCGCCCCATATGCACAAGATTCTTCCCAGAACTCCTTCCTAGGTCTTATGTGACAAAGTTCTTAGAGTACTGAGGTGCATGTCTGACACTGATGGATGGAGGTGGCAGAGAGGTGACTACGGAAACTGTGGTACACCCTTCTCCCTATAGATGTTTCCAGAGCCTGTGTATAGAGGGTTCCAGAATCTGTATGCAGAAGTTTCCAGACCCTTTGTTGTAGGGTTTTGCGGCACCTGTGTGCAGGGGGTTCCAGAGGATGTGCTATAGGGGTTTCAAGAGCCTGTGTTACAGGGATTTCCACATCCTGTGTCTTGGGGCAGTGGTTTCAATGTGAGGTTTTCTTCACTCGATTTTCTGTGATTGCAAACAAGCATTGAGTCTCCTACAGCTTCTAAAAATGGCATACTGAGAGACACTCTCAAAGTTTCTTCTTTGCTTTTCTTTGAGTTTTTTCATGAAAAAATTTAGATCCAGCCTTCAAATTTAGAAAAAAATGTGTGACAGAACAATTTCATAAAGTGTAACCCAAATTATCCACCCAGAAATTTATCCCACAGGAGATCCAGAAACTGTCGCAGAAGTCAAGTCCCAGTGAGTAGTACCACATTCTGTCTGCCCAGCAAAACAGGAAGAGCATTGGGAACTTCCACCGAGCCACCTTAACCTTCGAGAACTGCTTCTGACCTCACTAACAAGGTGCTTCTTGCCTCTTGCTCCATTTTTGCAGCAATCTTTTTTCTGACCTCACTGCTTCATCCTATACTTGCTTGAATGGAATTGACAATTTCCAAGAGACAGTCAAGCCCAGCCCTGGCACAGTGACAGTCCCTCAGTGAACCAGGAGAATCACCACAACTCTGAGGCGCCCTGTGGCTCTGTTTTTCACTGACTGCTTTTTAATCGCTTTCATTTCACATCTAGTCCAAGAGGAAGAGATGAAAACAAAATGTAAATTATGTTCTAATAGTTTTTGGAATTAGAGGCAATCACAGCAAGCATCTGACAGTAGCTCTGCACCCATAGAAAGAACAAGTTCTCCCTATGCAGAAAGTGGGCTGCTTTACCTTACACAGCAGCTCAGGAGTGAATCTCAACTTATGTATGTGACCCTAGAGGACCAGTGTGCCAGAGCAAAGGCTATAAGGATTTCAGGTCATAAACAGTCATGTGGAAAATGTATGTTTTAATATAAGTTCTTTTATGGATTCAGTATACACTGTAGCTCAGCCAAAGCTCACATTTATAAAATACATTTGTATTTACATATCGCAACTGATGGTACCTGTATTCTGATATTTTTGCACATGGAATATT
>NW_008476933.1:0-1499 GCF_000622305.1 Nannospalax galili | reverse complement strand
CAATTGACCTATGAAATAACATAAAGAAAAATTAAGTGACCATTTATAATGAAGTTACATAAGCACAGTTTTTCATTTTGGTTTATGATATGCTTAATGTATGATCTTATGTTTAATAAGTTGGAACACTGAATGCTTAATCCAACTTTCAATGCCTCTTTAAAATTTTTTATGTACTTATAAGTGTGCATGTGTGTTCATGTGTGTATCAGAACATGTGTGTGTGTGTATATGAAGGTCAAAAGACAATCTTAGTGGTCATTCTTTGAAATGCTATCTTCCTCCTTTGAATCAGGTTTCTAATTGGCCCTGAGCTTGCCAATGAAGCGAGACTATCTAGCCAGACTATCTCAGAAATCCTCCTATGTCTGCCTCCAAGGGCTGGCATTACAGGTGGTAGTTACTACACCCAGCACTTTTTTCTTTACATTTTTATTGACCTTTTGTGCATTTCATTCAACAGTTCATAATCAAATTTAGATTCCCTTCCCCCCCATTCATGAACCTCTGCTTCACCATACTCTGTCTCTGCCATACGTGTTAAGCCCATTTGGTCAAGCCTTTTACCCAGACGCCATTCAGTGTGAGATTAGCCTATCTAGAGAGCTTAAAGAAGGTCTACTCTCCTTCACCCAGCCGAAATCAGCTTCCAACAGTACTCAAGTTAGGGCCAACACACCATCCATTTCCTTTGCACCACTCTGGGGCCTTGTCTGATTGAGTTGGCATGGGTCTCATGCTCAGTGTCACCATTGCCAGAAGTTCACATGAGCAAGCTTCCAGTGACCTAAAAGCCTCTGTTTTTCTATGTTCATGGACCAACCTGGCTCTCATAATCGTTCTGTCCCCTCCTCCGAAATGGTCCTTGAGCTGTGGGTAGGTGAGGTTTAATATAGGAGTCCTATCCAAGGAAACACACTCTGTAGTCTCTAAAACATAATCAGTTGTGACCTTCTCTGTGCATCACACTTTTTTGTATATGGAAACTTCGCTGGTGAGACTTGAGGGATGCACTAGTAGTCTCTCCATCGCCTATTCCACCATGTACTGTGAGCCGTTATAGAGGTCCCACTGTTGATATGTCACCTAGCAGTGGGCATAGCTCAAATGTATATTCTCTGTGTGTGCCCAGTTGTGAAATTCTGCACTAGCCTCCATTTGTTGCCAAAAATAAGCTTCTTTGATGAGTGATGAACTGTATACTTGTCTTTAAATATAAGAATCCATATTTAGGCTATGGTAAGAAATTTCATTTGTCTAGAGATATGACAGGGTTTTCTGTAGGGTCTATGATGTCTCCAGCCTTGTAGATTTGTCTGTAATTACAGTGCCACCCATGAGTTCCCTCCCATTGAGAGGGCTGAGGGTTCTGGCACTAGAGCGCAGGCTTTCATTCTTGTACAGTTATCAGTTCAGCCAATCTCCCCAGCTACAAACACTTTTTGGTCCCTCTTAACATCATGGTTTACATAAAACCTTTTCAGGACAATCTTTAGAGG
>NW_008476932.1:0-1499 GCF_000622305.1 Nannospalax galili | reverse complement strand
TCAGGCCTTAGCACATCTGTTCTCACAAAGCAGCTTGAGGGTCACATACGGTTTATAAATACAGAATTGGGTTTATCTGCCCATAGCAAGTTCAAATCACGGACTCGGTGGCAATTCATTCATTAGTAACGAGAAACTCATATCATGTTTATATGACATCACACTAAAGGTCATCATAGTCCTGGCTCTCAGTTTCAGGTACTATCTGCCTGACTTATATTCGATGATAGCTAAGGTATATTTAGTGACTTAGCCTTGATTCCATTTCAGTCTCTGGAAGACCTAATTGAAGATTATCCCAGGACTACTTGGGATACATTTAAACTACCATTTACTTATAAAGATCACATAGTTCTGCTTTTTGTTTTTCAAAATTTATTTATTTGTTTTGATTTTATGTGCATGACTGTTTTACCTGCATGTATGTAAGTGCATCATATGCACGCAATGCCCATGGAGGTCAGAAGAGGGCAACAGATCTCCTGGAATTGGAGTTATAGATGGTTGTTAGCCACCATGTGGGTGTTGGGAACCCAGTCTGGGTCCTCTGCACAGGCAGCCAGTGCTCTTAACCACTAAGCCATCTCTCTAGCCCCTGGTTTTATTTTTAATAGTGAAAAATCAAGTCAGAATATTGAAATTAGTTTGAGGCTGAGGCTGGCATGGCTGGGATCATGTTAATGTTTATAGTTATAAACAATTATGTGCTGTAATAGGAACACATTTATTTATAGTAGTGATAAATGTGCCAAATGTGGGAAATCTATTGTAGAAATAATAGTTTCATCTATTGACCTATTGAAGTTTAAGTTTTTAAAAAACAGCAGGCCAGGGAGTAGATTGGAATCCATTGCTGGGCACATGGAAGTGGATTTCTACAGTGGAACCTTCTCAAGGATCTTCTTGCCAGTGCCGGAAGAGACCTGTGAGGAAGGCTCTCTTGATTCAGAAAGCCCCACAAGGTCTTGCAAATCAAGAGGTTCTAACCCGTGCACTTACTTTGAGAGCACCATTGAAACTGCCTGAGCCATGGAGGGTTCACATACATTCCCGAAAAGGCAGCAGGTGTCAGAGACTGGCACTCTCCAGAAGCAGCATTCTGTTCTGAGGGTGCAACAGTAGAGGCCGTAGGGGCACCAAGGCCAAACCATGGGGATGGATACAGGCTCAGTGGTCCTAAAAGAGTGCTGCATTTTTGCTACAGAGCACAGCTGAACTTTAAAATGCAGAGTGTTGCTGAACTTGGAGGTTTAAATAGACTCTCTGGTGTTTGAACAGCCAGGGGAACACACTCACGCTAAGGAAGCTTGTGGTACGATTAACCCACCCAGGGGCTCCCCTGCTGCTTGGAGGTGGCCGCACTGAAAAGGAGCAACTCATTCCAGAAGAGGTGGCACAGAGGAGAGGACATCATAGGAAAGGCTGAGGGAAAAGCATAAACTAAATGTGAAGGAAAGATAAAAGAGGGGCTTGTATGTGTTTGTATGTGTGTGTCTGTG
>NW_008476931.1:0-1498 GCF_000622305.1 Nannospalax galili | reverse complement strand
CCCATATCTGATATGGAAAATTAACTATTATTAGTAAGTTACAATTTTAATTTCTCTATAATTTTTTTAGTTTTGCTCATGCCTGAGAGACAATTATCGTTTTCTATGCAATCACCTTCCTACTTGTGTTTTTATGAGGGGAAAAGAGAGAGGGAGGGAGTGGGAAGGTGAGTAATTGTTATCAAGATTAGTTTTGTGCTTTAAGAATGGTCCCACACACTGGGGATGGAGCTCAGTTGGTAGAGACCTTGCCTAGAATGTAGGAAATCCTGGGTTCCATGCCCAGTGCTGCATAGACCAGGCATGAAGGCTCATATCTCTAATCCCTGCACTCTGGAGACAGAGGCAGGAGGACAAGGTACTCAAGGTCATCCTTGGCTAAGTAAGTTTGAGACACGCTTGGGCTACATCAGATTCTCAACTAAAATCAAATTGAAAACAAGAAGAATTGGGATGCACCCCTCCTCCACAGGGGTCATCCTCTCCACTAAGATCTCATCATCAGGTAGCCCTCACAACCCTGAGAGAGGGTGCCATTCTCATCACCCTACATGACATGAGAAGGAAGCCGAGACACTCAGATATGAACTGCCAAAGTGGGCACCGGGACGTCATGACAGAACCAAGATGGAATCCCAGAGCCATGGGCTCCAGCGCCATCCTTCTAACCACTGAACTACCCAGCCTCGACTAGCTTGTATCTCCCAAATCCTTGAAGAGTCTGTCAGTAGCAGTGAAATACCAACCTCTAACCTCCAGTATTGCCCAAAAGCTCCTATAAACAAGGGGAACCAGCAAGCCAGCAGCCCGGTTGTGCAGCTGTGCTCAAAAGACAACTGAGGGCCAGCGAGATGGCTCAGCAGGTAGAGGCACTTGCCACAAAAGCCTGGCATGCTCAGAATTCCCATAACGGCGAAAGGAGAGAACCGACTGTACAAAGTTGTCCTCTGACCTCCACATGTACACAGGGGTACAAACGCGCACACACACAAATACACGGTAATAATAACAACCACAAGAATGACAATTGACTCCTCAAAACCCACTCTTCTGGGCTGGAGAGATGTCTCTGTGGCTAAGAGCACTGGCTTCCCTTGTAGAGGACCTGGATTCAATTCCCAGCACTCACATGGCGGCTAACAACCATCCGTAACTCCAATTCTAGGGGATCCAACATCCCCTTCTGACCTCTGTGGACACTGCATGATACAGACGCCCCTACCTACATGCCTATGAAATAAAAATAATAAATAAAATATTTTATAAAACCCACTCTTTTCCTGGTATGATATCCTCAGTCTCCCTCCCCATTTCTGGCCAACGCATTAATGGTCTTTTAAGATAAATGGTGTAGGTATTTAAGAAATCCAAATGTTGTCGAACAAAAAAAACCCAAACACGGGGAAGGTTTTCTTTCACTCTCGGTAGCAAAAGTATTCTTGCCCCGCTATGACAACTCCTCCCTTGCTTCTGAAGAACTGCCTGGGGTGACCCAGGG
>NW_008476930.1:0-1499 GCF_000622305.1 Nannospalax galili | reverse complement strand
CACTCTTCCCAAGGTACTTAATTAGCTTAGGTTTTGAATATATTCTTTTTTGTCTTTCTTGAAATAACGTGACCTCTCCTAGAATTAACATTTACTGGGGGGGGGGGCACGTTTCCAAATCCAGTAAGTTCTGTGTAATCACAGGCATGTATTTAATAAAGACAAAATTTATAATTGGTTTTCCATGAAGAGATCCAATTCAAGTTTAAATCCACTTTAATTAGTGGTTTTCTTTTGCAAATCATCGTTTGTAATGGAAAATTTTAAGAAACACAGCTTCCCCCTGGCGAATGGATGCTCATTTATTGTCTGGGTCAGTCAGGGCCTCGTCTGCTTCCTTTCAGCTCCAGTTGTGGAGACACCGTCCTGCCTGTGATTCTTCTAATCATGTCTTTCTGCCTGGTTGCAGGTTAAGCATTCTGGTAAAACTCCACAGTATCTCCTTTCTGTCCGGAGAGCAATGAGGCCTTCAGAGCCAATATGTCTTATTTATCTAGACACATCATTAATGGCCCATTATGATGAATACCTTCTATGTGCCAGAAACTAAGCTCTGCAGCTTAGTTTGCTCAGTGACCATGCACGGTCCATTTGCTCAGTGACCAAGCAGTCTAGAAGCACAGCTCAATAATCCTTCCCCAAACACAACTGCAACACAAGGCAGGAAGCACAAAATCACCACATCTAGGGCATAGAACAATTGCACACAGCATAGGCCCTCTCTGACCAACAATACTCATGGGAGACAATCCTCAAGTTGCTCATGCAGCCCTGAAATCAGCATCATTATACTGTACATCTAATAAAAACATCGGCAGCTTCTCCTGGCTCCCACGATGGGTCAGCTTCTGTGCCAGGCATGAATCTGTAGCAGATTCTACTTCCTGGATGAATCTGGGCTGCTGTAACAAAAGTACCAGACTCAGTGGGCTAAACAATATACAGTTAGTTCTCATAGTTCTAGAGTTTGTGAAGCCTAGGGAGAAGGTACCAGCATCTCTGTCTGGTGAAGGCCACTCCCTGACTTGCATATACCTCTTTCTTCACATGATCTGGAGAGACCAGCTCTTTCCTGTGTCTCATCAAGGTGTTTATTAGTCCCATCAGAAGCACTCCACTCACGTGATGTAATCCATGCCCACAGAGTCCCACTTCCAAGTTCCAACCTGATAAGGATTAAGCATCAGCATATAAACTAGGGGCTGGAGGACACGTTCAGTCCATAGCATTGCTTTTCCTGATGATCCCGGTTATTCTCATTTTAATATCTTCTCAACAAGATGTAGCTGGTAGCCACTGCCGGTCAGAGCAGGGAGAGGTGATGCCATCTGTCTGCTGATTCTGTACAGCTAATACTCTAGGAAGTCAAAACAATGTGAATTCATCTAAGAATAGTTAGATTTCTCAAAGATGTTGAGACATGAGCAGAAAATATGAATGAGACATAGCTGAGGGACAGGAGGGCTGGAACCATTCAAGAGACATGGTGTGCATAGGAG
>NW_008476929.1:0-1499 GCF_000622305.1 Nannospalax galili | reverse complement strand
CTTTAGTGCTGATCCCACAGCTGTGCGGACCACACCTGATATGGTCTTTATGAGATAATCAGTTTGCTTGTGTAAGGCATTCTGTTTATGGAAGTTAAGTAATCCTTGTGGTGCTGGATCCTGTGCGCACCGGGCTATGATGCACTCTACCACAGAGCTTCATCCTCAGTGTGGTTTCGTCAACATGGCACCAGCAGCAGGATAACACAGAGCTGGAAAAGCAGTGCACGCCAGGAGATGAGAGGTACACTTCTGTCTCAGACCCAATTCCAACCCTCCTCCAAAGATCAGCGACTGGAAAATCATACAAAGAGATTGATGAGATTTTATAGTAAAAGGGAAATTTAAATAGATCAGTCATTGTTGGATATCTATTTTTTGATCAGTCCTATATTTCTTGTGACATTGAGTTGCAAAACTTTTTGGCTACAATGTCCTTATCCCCAAGGCTTTTAAACTAGAGTTGAAATTTATTATTATTTTATGTATATTTAATTGCTATTGTTAATATTAATACACATTGAAATATATTGACATGTTCATGGACTTTTCAAAGTAGTTGTGTAAGTTATCTCTCTCACATCTCTTCTAAGTTGTAGAACACCGTGTCTGCACTTAACCTCTGTGCTGTGTCTTGAAGTGGCCCCTAGAAAACTTCAATGCTGACCACAATATAGTATTTAGAGGTAAAACCTTAGGAAGCTGATTAGATCACGTGAGCTCCTTCCCTGTCAGTGAGCGTTAGGTTCCAATGAAAGAAGCTTCCTACCTCACTCAGCTAGTTTCTCTCTGGGCTGTCAGCTTTTTTCCAGGTGAGGTTAAAGCCTGATCAAACCCCAAATGTCATGTGCATTTCTGTTGGATTTTTCAGTCTGCAGCAGTGAGAAAGTAAATTTCTATTCAGTATAAATTACACATCCTCTGGTATTTTATTGTAGCAATGCAGAATCAATGAAGACCCTATGGGAGCTTTAATTTATGGTTGGTAAGTAAATTATCTGAAGTCTTAGAGATAAGAATATTCACTTGATGACCAATAGGACTTAGACATATCATAAACGAGAAGGATTTTACATACAATAAATGTTAGAGCCTCTTTAAATGGTCGTCTTTAGTTATTGATAATGTGAATACGGCATTAATATGGTTCCCTAAGACAACGTAATCATAAAAAAGGGTACTAACAAAAGCATAGAATCAAGATTGCTGAAACCAAACCTGTTATCACACACTCCTCAGTTCAATACAAGCCCCTACTGTTTGTCTCCCCAGTATCTTCAACCTGACTGTGAATCCAAAGAAATACATAAATAAATAAAAGTAAATAAATAAATAAAGGAAGGAAGGAAAGAAAATGAAACATACTAATATTTATTGGACTTAAACTCTTCAGAATTTAATGCTTTAATGGGCTATTGATTGACAACAGTTAATTGAGAAGGAAAGATGAGAATTTCCAGAGTATGGGTGATAGGAAGGAGGAAAGGGGATAAAACAGA
>NW_008476928.1:0-1498 GCF_000622305.1 Nannospalax galili | reverse complement strand
CAGACCGGGAGGCCTATACTAGTGTGTTCTGAGGGATTAAAAGGGACAATATTTTGCCTCTTGCCCTCCAAGGTCAATTAGGTCCCAGGGGACTATCCTGAACCTGTGAGTCAACTATTCCCTTGTTAAGAGAGACTCTACCAGGTGGTCTCTAACCAGTGTCCGGTCTAAAAGGAGGAGGGCCAGTACAGAGAAAAATGTTCTCAGTGTTTCCAGATGAAGTCCTGGTCAAACAAGGCCTTGGCTTCTCCTCATACAGATGGAACAACCCATAAAAGGAAGCTGAAAGAAACAGAGCTGCTCCGAAACCCAAGTGATCCCTGAGGACCAGATCCTCAACTGACCTTGACAAACAAGGTTAATTCTGGCCACCTGCATGGTTTTAAGCACCTAACAGGAATGTGTAACCCCAAATTAAAACGATTGGTATGTTTCCCCCCGATTAGTGATTGGTATGTTTCTTTGACAGTCCAAGGAACTATGTTCTTTGACATGAGGCTTAGCCATATGAAATGTTGTTTAGACAATTATTTCTCACTAATTATTTTCTTCTTCATAAAGCAAATGCTGCTCAATTATAAGACTTCAGACCTGGCCTCAATTCAACACAGCACCTACCTGCAGCCAAGTCTATTATTGTTTTAATGTAAACATTACGTGATTACTAAATTTCTCTTTCTCCCTCTCTAGAGGCACAGGAAGGGACCTCACCCTGTGATTCTAGCCACTCTAACCGCCTTCAAAATGCCTGAGAGCACATCCAGGATTCATCCCTCTTGAGTCCAGCCTTGGAGGCCAAAAGAAAAACGAGGACCCCAATAGATGGATGCTTTTGAGCTCAACAAGAGATTCTAATGAACTTTAATTTGACTAAGACTTGTAATGCTAATAACTTGCCTGTACTTCTCCCTCACGGCTCTTTCCAAATGCCAAACAAGAACTCCCTTTCCTCCATACAACTTACAGTTACATACTTTTGGGGGTCCTTTAAATAGATCTACTGAAGTAGGTACCCTGACTGCCACAACCTATACCCCCTTTAGCTGAAAGAACCCAGAGTTGACTATCACCTCAATTCCATATCGGCAGATGGGGCAACTACCTCAGAGGGGGTATGGATGAGCACAAGAGATGGAAATTGGATAGGCAGTTCAGGTCAGGGACCCCGATAGCAACACTTCTGAAAATGCCCTTGGTTCTTTAACCAAAAAACGCCAAAAGGAAACTGATTTCTTCACCTCCTAAACTAACACCCCTGCCTAGAGACTATACATGAAGGTGGAGACTAAAAGCTCCAGATGTTAGTCCCTTCTGGGAAAGACCTCTGTTCTCCAATTTCAGCCCATCTCCCAGATGATTTTAGGATTACCTCTTGGGGAAGGGGGTTGTAAAAGTCTAAATCTCTAGTGAGCAAACAGTGCCACTGAGAAGTAATAAAGATGGCACACTTCCCTCTTCCTCCTGGTCTCTGGCAGAAGTTATTTATTTATTTATTTAT
>NW_008476927.1:0-1498 GCF_000622305.1 Nannospalax galili | reverse complement strand
ATGTAGCTTTTTGTGGTCTGTTTATTTTCTTTAGCATAATGCTTTGTAACTGGTGTTGTATGTACCGATTTGTTATTACCAGCTAAGTCACCCTGAACATTCAAATGATGATGTTTCTGAAATGCTTTATGTTTCCCATTTAAACATTTATGGGCAGAACTGCTGGATCATGTAGGAAGAACATATTTAACTTGACAAGAAACTATCGAAGCATTTGGTGATGTGTGCGATAAAGCATTTCCATCCATAGTGTTTGTGGTTTCAAATGCTTGCCGAGTTCTACAAGGACTTCTTCTTATGGGTCCTTTTGGGTTTAGCTTTATCAGAAGGACTGTGGTGACACTGTTTCTGTTTGTATCTGAGAAACAATACAGAGGATTTCTGTGCTGACACCACCTATGACATGATTCCTTGGTGAAGTATCTGTTGTAGTCTTTTGTCAAATTCTACATTATTACACGAGTCCCTTTTATAATCTAGATGAATGCCCTTGGTTGATAGGTGGACTGCAAGTTTTCAGTGATGCTGTAGTTTGCTTTAATCAGACATACTCTTTATATTGTGTACTGTGTCCTATCCGAGAAGGTTCTGCCTAATTCATGCAGATTCCACTCTGACATTCTCTTATAGTTTTTGCAATTTTAGCTCTTACACTTAGCTCTCTGAAAGCAATTTATATTTTTGCACAGGAAAGGGTTCAGATACACATTTTGCACATGCACATCCATCTGTACCAGCACCATTTACTCAAAGACTACAATTTCCCCACCGATCTCTCAGCCACCTGTGCTGAAAACCAAACGATCACTGTGCAGGGTCTACATTGATTACAGGGGTCTACTCCTGAGCTCCCCCTTTTATTGCAGGAAATAATTTCAAATATTCAGAGAAGTTATCAAAATAAGATACCCTTTGGCTCTCTTACTGGGCATCCATTTCACACACATTTTAAAGAACCAAGGGCTTTACAGCTTTCTGAGGCCAATACAAACACTTGTATATTTCCTTTAGTCTAATTGTTGTACTCTTATAGAAAAACAAAATAAGGACTGAGCTCCAACTGCAAGTTCTTCTACTAAAATGTATTCATATCACAGTGAATGAGCAACTGACATAAGAGGAAAGAGCTAAGTCCTTTCATTTTAACTGTGAACCTCACAGCCGTTCAGTACCTTGACCAAGTTTATGCCCCTGGTACAAGGCAGGAGTTGGAATGATTCCTGCACAGCTAAACACTGAGTTTTGACCAGTAAAGATAACAGCCTCTGTGTCATCATGGATAAAGAAATGCCATCACCAAGTTTTAATTGGTGTGATGCTGGGTAAACTTACCGAATCAAATCTAACGGTTGCTCCTTGTAAAAATAGGAAAACCGAGCCCAGTTCTTGTGAAGTATGTACCTTTCGTTGACGTGAGTGGGGACTGTTGATGGCTTCCAGTACTGGCCCTGCATGCAGTCGAGGAGAGGGTGATGGAGGAGAAAGCAAAGGACACAGT
>NW_008476926.1:0-1498 GCF_000622305.1 Nannospalax galili | reverse complement strand
CAGCCTCTTTTTTCACCTGTGCTGAGGGATGCATCACCATGTGTTCTGTGTATGACTGCGCACCTACATACCCTCTGAAAGCAAGCTGCTGACCTTGCTTTTCAGATTCCTCTCTCCCTTAACACTTTAGCATACATATCTTAAACATGGGGTATTCTCTTTCTTTATCATAGTACAAATACCATTTTGGAAATGGAATATTACTAGAAAACTTTTTAATCTAATCTATCATAAGAATCCCAGTTTTGTAAGTTGATCCAGAAATGTCTTTTATATCATGAAATCTGTCTCATATTGTATCTGGTTTCTTTTTAACTGAAATCAGTCTATTATATTTTAGCTTTTAGAGAAGTGGCCTCTTTGAAGAAATTTTAACAGGACAATATTCTTTGCTTGGGGTTCTCATGATGCTTCCTAATGATCTGGTTCAAGTTATGTGCCCTCATCATAACACTGCCAAGATTTTCTCCTTCCAGAGAATCATAACTCTTCTATACAATCTTGCTGCTTGGTGGAAATGTTAACCATCTTTCTATTAATTTTGTCAAATTTAGTCATGTTCAGTGCTTTGAATTCACTGCAAAGACTGTTGTATTTTAGCTAACTATTGGAGTGATTTTAAAAACATACTACATGGGACAGGCTGTGTCTTCTACAGGCTGATCAGATGTAGACCATGCTGGCCTACAAGTCCATTTGTTATATAGCAGTTTTCTCAGGGATATAACCTTCATAATGGAGGAAACTCCTTAAGACATAGGATGTTCTAAAGGGAGGTGAAACATTCCATCCTGCAGGGAAGCTCAATAAAACTCAGGAAGTGAACAACTCAATAGCTTCAGGAAGTCCCTGAAACCCACCTGATACAGTATGCTCCTCTCTCTTTAGTTTATATAAGCTTCAAGGACTGCTGAGAGGCATGCTCAAGCTGAACTGCCTAGAAGAGACAGAGACTAGCTGAACTAGAAGAAGCAGAGACCAGCCTCCATGGTCTGGAACAGATGCCCTCCAACCTGTTGAACTTCCTGAAAGTTGTACTGTGAACTCCCAGTTTACAGCTTTCCTGAGCTGTCACCCATGCTGGGGTGGGCATTTGCTGATGAAGTTGTCTTTGTGTTATTTCTGTTCCTATAAATAACCAGTTACCTATGTTTTGTAACTAACCCCAATACAATTCATTGGTTCACAATTTGGACTTTGATAGCATCACTACTTTGGTCTGCGATTGGTCTGTTACCTATCTGGCATTAATAGACATTTGTCCAAGTCTCCTGGCAATAGTGTCATATGACATGACTGCCACCTGAGCATGAACCAACAGAACTAAAGATGAGTTGAGAATGAGTGGATGCACAGTCCTGCCTATGAGTAACAAGGCATGCAACTGAAGGGGAACAGCCTGAAGTTGGAACGTCTGCAGGGAAGAATATCAATATGGCCACCATTTCCTATTTGGTGTGTGTTAGTGTGCATTTTTGTCGAGACAGTGGTTGCATGG
>NW_008476925.1:0-1498 GCF_000622305.1 Nannospalax galili | reverse complement strand
CAATCCCATGGCGGAGGGGGGCAGGGGCTGGAAGATGGCCGGTTACTTAGCAAGGCCCTATCTCAACAGTAACAACAACAATAAAATTAATGAGTTTTTTAACTGAAAGACAATCAAATCACCTGCCAAGGCCATCATCGCTTTAAACAGTTCTAGAACCTCTGGACAGTCCAAAATGAAATGAAACAGACATAACAAGTCAAAGAGTGAGTATGTTTCTCACACTGTAGATTAAAATGGTAGATTATGTTGGACACACTGACAATACTAGCATTCAAAAATTTCAGTGACGGCATGGCTGCACTAGTACCTAAAAATCGGGTTTCTTCATCTACCTATCCTGTCTTAGTTTTTATTTATTCACCTACTACTTCAATTATTCATACATTTTGTGATCTCTGTATTAAGCTTCATTTGCTTAAAATGCCAAAACAAGGAAGAGGCTACTGGGGTAACATCAGCACTGTGCTGCTAGGCTCGGCTCTCCTGGAGTTATATAGCGCACCGTGTTCTGAACGCAGAAAGTAAATGTGAGCTGAAGAGCTGATTCAGTCGACCGTCCCCTTCTGCATTCCCATGCCAAACACTGTATTGATGCTGGGATGACAAAGAGCTCACGTTCCTGTCCTCGCAGAGCTCGCAGTCTGATGAGAAAAAGAGGAATTAATAAAGAAGCCCAAGAAAATACTTGTAAAGTACAAGTTGTGATAAAGTCTGTGAATAAGCAACAGATAAAAACAGAAAGTTGTTAGGGTGACAGGTTGAGGGAGACAGAGAACATGTCAATTCAAATAAAGGTTCAGTCTATTTGGAGAGCAGCTGCTGGTTCAGACCTGAGGGACCAGGAAGGAGCTGCCCAAACATAGGACAAGCAGCATCCCTAGGGCACACTGCGACAAGCTGGGACGAGCTGGGGATAGAAGGCCACTGAGGTAGGAGATGCCTGAGAGGGTCCACAGGACGCAGCTTGTAGAAGTTTGGATGCTTTCTGATGCTAATAATAGGACTAATTAAAAAGAACTTGGACAGGAAAGAGTTTATCTAACACAGTAAACATGCTAACATGTTTATTATATAGACTAATGTATTAGAGTTCTTTAGCGGAACATAATTGACAGAATGAAAATATATATGAGATTTATTAGACTGGTTTACAAAAAAATGACCTGGGTAGTCCAAAAGCAGCTGTCTCACACTGGAGAGGCCAAGGATCCAGCAGGTACTCAGCCCACAAACCTGGATGTCTCAACAGTCCCAATCTACCACTGAAGGCCTGGACGATCCTGGAGAATTGTTGGTCTTTGGTGCACATTGGAAGCCTGACAGAGCTGGTTCTAACATTGGTGAAGGAATGCCACAACAACAGGATAGATGAACTTGCAGGCAAGAGTGAGGACGAGCAGGCAAAAAGCACAAGTTTCCTTCTGCCGTGTCCTTTTACATGGGCTGCCACTGAAAAGTGCCACCCATATTTAGGGTGGGCCTTCCCTGTTCAGAA
>NW_008476924.1:0-1491 GCF_000622305.1 Nannospalax galili | reverse complement strand
CACACACACACACACACACACACACACACACACACCACATACAAATAGAGTAAAATAAAATTGCACACCCAGAAGGCTTTTACTAAGAAGGTGTTATTTTGCTAGAGGCAGAGATATCAAGAGGGCGCCAGCCACAGGAAGGTGACGGCAGAAAGAATTCCAGCCAAGAACACAGCCAGCAGGTAGGCATCTAAGCAGGAAGGGCTTGAAGTCCGGTGTGCATGGCAGGAGAGGCAGCGAGGAAAGTGGGTGGGAGTCAGGCCAGGGAGGTGAGGAGCCTGGATTTCAGCCTGCATGTGAAGAGCCTCTGGTGGCAGCAAAGCGTCTTAATTTCTGAATGTTTAATGGAGGACCTGCTGCGGCTTGGGTGGCAAAGGGGGACAGGCGTCATGCTGAGCTCTCTTGAAACCCTGTTATATGAAACAAGGGCTGCATCAGGCTGGTTTCATCTGGGCTGGTTGGCTTGGTTCCACACAATGGGATCCTGATAGGGTAAAACCCTGAGATTTGGTGACTTTGGGGTCACCTTGTATTTATGGACATTCAGTGAGACTCAGAGCAGAGGAGTGGTGTGAGCTCATTCAGCTGGGCACTGGGTTGAGACAGGAGGTAAGCGGTGGCTCCCTAAGTTTACTAGCAGCCGAAGTAACAAAAGTCTTGGAGAAATTCCCACACAGAACCTAGCTTCACTTCCTCCCCTGCCCTTTGTCTGTGTGTTGGTCACATACCCCACAGGAAGACTCTGGAAATGTTTGTCAGCACTTTTCACACTGTTCTCTGTCTTCTCCACTGTGGGTGCTCTGAGGCCAGGGCAGCTCAGTTCACACTTCCTTGGGGTCTCCTCACCTCATAGTTGCTATGGGACGAGGAGGAGTTGGCTAAATGGAGGTCAAAACCTCCATGCCCGTGTCCCTGCCCTGAGCACACAGCGTCAGAACCAATAAGACAGGGCACACCGCAGCATACTGGAGAAGGCACAGTTCTGAATTCAGACCACATTGGGTTCAAAGCCCTTTGCCTCTTTACCATCGGTGTAGTCTGGAGCCAGTCACTTGCTCCAAGCCCCACTCTCTTCGTCTGAAAACTGGGTGCAACCAAAGTACTTATTCTATAAGGTAAGAATTAGGAAAGAGTGTGTGCAATCTCTTAATCTGATTAAAGCCAATAAGCACTTAAAGCACAATACACACCATGAAAGTGGTGATTGTGGGACTGGGGAGATGGTTCAGTTGGTAAAGTGCTTGTCATGCAAGCATGAGGACCTGAGTTCGAACTCCAGAATCCACACTAAAAAGAGCCAAGCGTGGACATGCTTGTGCTGGGGATGGGAGAGGCAAGAGGATCCCGAAGGCTCAGTGGCGAGCCAGCTTAGTGGAATCAGCAAGTTCTAGATGGGAAAGGGACCCCATTTAAAAAACCACAAAGTAGAGGTCTGGAGCCGGCTCTGAGGTTAAGAGCACATACTGCTCTTCCAGAGGACCTGAGTTTGGT
>NW_008476923.1:0-1497 GCF_000622305.1 Nannospalax galili | reverse complement strand
AAACTCTCCACAGTCTCTGGAGTGATAATCAGTTGGTCAGCCTTGCAGGAATTTCAGTCCAAGGTGCAAGAGTTCTTTTGGGGAAATTTTCTTTCACACTGGGGATCTAATCGTGCTTTGGTCTGTCACTATCTTTGCACAATCTGTCTACACACTCTGAGTTTTCCTTTCCTCCTCAGTTTGATAATCATAATGGCATGAGTATTTTCTGTGGGGATGTATGCTGGGAACCTCTGTGTGAGCCTGAAATTGGAATCATACAAATGTTACACATACTACAATTTCCCCAGTACATGCACACCTATGATAAAGTTTAATTTTATAAATTAGGAATATGTCTTAGTTACTTTCTGTTGCTGTAGTAAAACACTGACTACGGTAAGTTGGGGAGAAAAAGAATTATTTGGCTTACACATAGCAATCACAGTTCATCATCAAGGGAAGCCATGGCATGAACTCAGGTTAGGAACCTAGAGTCAGGAACTAAACACAGACCATGGGGGATTGCTTTTTATGGCTTACTTACTCTCCTGCCCTGTGCTCAGCCTGCTTTCTTGTTTCAAATGGGGATGACTATGAACACTTAGGTAAACCCAAAGTCTAATTGTGGTGCTCAAATGTCAGACATCTGGGATATACTCATGATCTTCTGGGTTTCAAAGGGCTTGAGCAGCTCTGCTTCTCTGGATTTGCCATACACAGATTGTCTTGTAAGCTTAGGCTGTCTTAATACCACACCTACTGCTGCCTTGGGTGAACATACCACAGTTACGGCATTTCTACTGTATTGTGGGACCTTCTCTTCAACTGAGGCAGCACCTTCACCAATGGCACCACCTGGCCTCACAGGTTGCCAAGCCTCAGATTCTACTCCTGAGCAAATCATATATTTGGAACCAGTACCATGTGGGGGACTCATACATTGCCAAGTTAAGCTACCAGCTTGAGATGCAGTCTTGCCTCCCCTATGGACCATAATTTCTGTATGCTGACCCACACAATTATCCAAGTAAAGCAAAGGTTTCACTTTAGTGCTGCTATTGTTAATCACAACCGATTCTTGAGTCTGAGCTTACCAGAAACTTCAACTTCTCAATTCAAAATAGCACACAAATAGCCCTGTAAAGAGTCTTTGATAAATTCTCAAACTCCCCTCTAAAACTTCACAGTCTGGGCATCTATCATCTGCATTTCCCCCAAGCTCTCAGAGAGCATCACTAAGCTGAAAGCACTCCACAATGTTCCGAACATTTCCACAATCTTCCCAGAAGCAACATGGTCAATGCCATCACAGCAATATCCCACAATCCTGGTACCAATTTCTGTTCTAGTTTGGTTCCTATTTCTATTATAAAGCAGACAAAAATCAACTTGGGGAGAAAATGGTTTATTTCACCTCATAGCTAATCATCCATCATGGAGGAAAGCCAGGTAGAAACTTAGTGCTGGAACCTGGGGTCATGAACTGAAGCACAAACCACAGAAGATTGCTGCTTA
>NW_008476922.1:0-1497 GCF_000622305.1 Nannospalax galili | reverse complement strand
AGATGGAGATGGCAGATCCCTGGGCTTCAACTGGCAAGCATCAAGTCAATGAAAGACCCTATCTCAAACATAAGGTGGAGGGCACCTGTGGAACAACACTCGTAGTTGTCCTGTACCCTTTATATACACACATGTGCACACACACAGTTTGAGGGTATCATTTTTACTCTCAAATGTTGATGTCCCTTTTATTAGAATGTTAATTAAATCATGTGTATTTTGATGCTATTTTCAAGCCATAAACAGGATCACAACACAGCTCCAAGATATGGTGACATAAAGGCGTTTTTATGTCAGTAATAGAGATTAAATATCAAGGTATCAGATCCTGACCCAAGGCCATTTTTTGTGTCCTTGACATTTAAAGAAATCACTGTTATTAAAGAAAACTGTGATGATTAATTTTAGTTGTCAACTTGACAGGATCGAGAATTACTTGGGAAGGAAGTTTTAGTGAAGGTCTGTGAGGGCTTGTCTTGATGACTTTGCTTGATGCAGGAAGACCCACACACTGTGAGTAGTATCATTTCCTAGGCAGGGGTCCTTAACTATATAGGAGTGGAGAATCAAGGTGAGTGATGGCATGCATGAATTCATTGCTCTCTGTTTTTGACTGTGGATATGATATGACCAGCTGCTTGCCTACAGGGCTGTTACCTGGAATTGTGAGCCCTTCTGCTTTAAGTTGCTTTTGTCAGAGTATTTTATCACAGCAACAGGAGATCAAAATGAAGATACAGAGTGTTTCAAAACAACAGCAAAAAGGGGTTAAGGATTCCAGATGCAACTGCTACACTTGGTTCTTGTCCCCTCGCCTCCCTGTCTTCAGCGGCTGTGTTTGGTCCCCGCTTTGCACTGTGATAGGAGGGCTCACATAAATGCCAGTCTCCTGGGATGTTTGCTTCTCTTTTGGAAACTGCAGGAGTCCCAGTCCTATGCTAGCTAATCTAATGTGTGGCTGTGCCACTAGTGTACTAGTGCCTTTTCTTACTGCTGTGATGAAGTTCTCCAAAGAAGCAGATTAAGAGCAATTTGGGGTCCTGGCTTGTCAGGGTGCAGTCCACCGCATGGGAAAGGTATGGTATTGGGACCAGCTCCTCTCTGTGGTGGTGATGCAAACATCACATCTTTGGGAATCGGGAAGTCACCCACCTGGGGCAGGCAGCAGAGAACCTAGGGCAGGAAGGAGGGAACCTGGAGCAGGCAGAAAGGAGCCTGGGGCAGGAAGCAGTGACACATTTCCTTCAGGTAGGCTACAACCTCCCAGAAAAGCACCACTAACTGGGTGCCACTAACTGAGGACTAAATGTTCAGACACATGAGCTTCTGGGGGACATTTCACGCCCAAACCCTAACATCATGCTAGACTTGAGTCTTCTAGTGTTTACATCTTCCTGAATGAGGGCCAAGACAGAGAATCTTTGTGACCTCCCACTTGGCACATCGGAGTATGGATCTAGAACTTTCTCATCTGTACCAGATGCTTTTGAGAGTGGT
>NW_008476921.1:0-1485 GCF_000622305.1 Nannospalax galili | reverse complement strand
CCCCAGTCCCTAACTGGGGGGTTCTAGGCATGTGAACCATGTCCCCGGCTCCTTACTGAGGGATTTTAGGCATGTGCTCTATGACTCAGCCATGTCCCCAGCCCCTCACTGGGAGATTCAAGGCAAGTGCTCTGTCTCTGAGCCACACTCCCAACCCCTCACTGGGGGATTCTAGCCAGGTGCGCTACCTCTGAGCTATGCCCCAACCTCTAATTGGTGGATTCTAGGAAGACATTCTCCCGTTATGCCATACCCCGACCTTTAAGCTGCAAGTGTCTTTAAGGCAAGAAACATGCTTTCTTCCTATTTGGTTTCCCTTTCAGTCTCATTGGTTTGCGCCTTTGACTGGTTGAGAATGCTCACCTGTTGAAGGGATGATTAAGCCAACAAGGTAAGCAAAATTGCAGGGAGATTGGCGATCCACTTAAGAGAACAAACTCTTTTAATAGCTGTTGGCTCATTAAGTGTTGAAGTAAATATTGTAGCTAATTAAATACAGGTTTATTTATTCACTCTTGCAAGGCCCAGCAGAACATCAATTACCAAATAAATTTTTAATGAATCAAATAGCTTAAAAAAATTCTATGTATTTGCTAACACTGACCTGACTGCCTTTTCCAATTACTGTGCATTATCATAAAGTTTCATCTCCCTGAGATCTCTAGCCCGTGGGTCTTTTCTCAAATATTAGATACATCATCCAAGTGTACTTACTCCCAGCTTCCACCCACACACCTAAATGTGATGGGAGAAAAAAATCAGAAGAAATAATGAAGGGAGTCAGTTAAAACTAAGTCTGTTTGAAAATTCTATAAGGAAACCTTCAGCTTTGTACACTAATAAAAAATTAAACAGGAAAAGCGGGAAAATAGGTGGGGCCTGGTGGGAGGTGATTAGGTCATCGGCGCTGCCTTTGGGGGAGCTTCGTGCTGCTCTCACAGAGTGGGTTAGTTCTCCTGAGGTGAGCTGACTTAAAAAAGCAAGACTGAGGCCAACAAGGTGGTCAGCAAGGCCATGCCTGATTCCAGAACCCACATGGTGGAAGGAGAGAACAGGCTCCTGGGTGCTGGGTCCTCTCATCATTACCAAGCATGCTGTGGCACACACCCTCATGCATGAAGCAGCGAATACATAAATAAATGCAATAACTGTTTTAAAAGCAAGATAAGGGCCGGGGGATGACTTAGGAAGTAATTACTTGCCACAGGAACACAAAGATCCAGGTCAGATCCCTAGAACCCAAAGAAAAAGCCAGATGCCACATCACACATTTGTAATTCCAGCACTTGAAGATGGGAGGTGGAGAATCTCCAGGAAGCTCTTGTGCCAGGTAGCCATGAATACACCCAGTAGGACTGAGTGCACAGTAACAGGAACAAGACAGACCCTGTTTCAACAAGGGGAAAGGCAAGAACAGACTCAAGAAAGCTGTGCTCTGACTGTGCATGAGCTCTCTCTCTCTCTCTCTCTCTCTCTCTCTCTCTC
>NW_008476920.1:0-1498 GCF_000622305.1 Nannospalax galili | reverse complement strand
ATCTATCATCTATCCATATCTATTATTTATCTATCATTTATTATCTATGTGTATCTATTCATCATCATCTATTTATCCATCTATCATCTATTATCTATGGATCTGTCATATATTTATCTGTCTCTGTCTATCCATCCACTCATCCATTTATCAGTGAGTAGGGAGGTTCATCAGGGGACTTGCCCATATGCTTATGGAGGTCCCATGATGGGCTGTCTATATTCTGTGGACCAAGGAAGTTGTTGTGGCTCAGTGCTTGTTTGGAGACAGAACCACAGAAGCCAGATGCTATAACTCTGACTCCAAGGCCTGAAGCCCGAGGAACTGAGGTTACTTCTGCAGTCACTGGAATCTAAAGGTCAGAGAACCTGGAGTTTTGATGCTCAAGGGCAGGAGATGAGGTATGACCCAGCTATAATAGAATGAACCGACCTTTCCTCTACATGTTTATTCTCTCCAAAACCTCAACCCATGCTGGGTGATGTGAGAAACAATGATCCTCACTTCATAATAAGAGTACTAGAGACTCCGAGTAATGAAAGTGAGACATTATTTTCTGTTCTGCAGAAGCTAGGCATCAGCCTGGACCAAGGGCAAAAAATGGCTGGCAGAGTGATTTGGCACAAAACAGTGGGTTTTGTATCTCAAATTGCATTTTTCTGCCCCCTTAGTTTTGACTGACTAAATTGTCCTGGTGTCTAGCATTGCCCTGCCTGAAATTCTTCATCCTATGGTTTAGTATCTAATGTATGTCCTGGGGTCAGAGAGTCTCTCCTTTTCTGATATGTGGGCCCAGTCACTTAGCAGACTAATCTTTCAACCCTGGGATGAACTAAGAGCACCTGGACAAGTGGGTGCCAGCTGCCATCTTGGGAAGATGGACTGAGTACCTCCTGCTTGTCTGTGATTCTTGATGACCTCTAAACCTGCCTCATGCTGAAACTATTTATTTCTTACAGTGAGGACAGATCTTCATTTCTCTATCCACTGACTCAATGGTCAATCTCTCATGGAAAGACTCATAGACACAGTCAGAGAGAGTGCTTGCCCAGATACTTGAGTATTCCTTCATCCAGACAAATCAACACCTAAGACTAACCATCCCAGGATCCAGCAGCATTTAAGTGGCAGTAGGAATAGGGCAAGATTTATCTAGTGTGTGTCTGTAGCTGCTGACCACATTCTAGAGCCTTCTCACTAAAGAGTGCAGAGGTGAAGGAGAGGAAGCAGGTCCCAGGGGCCAGGTCCAGCTGTAAGGTATGTGGGAGTGGTACCAGGGGCAGTGGAAAGATTATAGAGTGGGAAACTGAAGTCAGATCTGAGTTCAGAGGAAGGATGGATAAGGGGCCTGCCTACAGGAAGCAAAGGAGGGTGTGGGGCAGGCAAGACAAAGCCGTTGATATGTGATTCCCACGAACACCCGGTAGTCACTGGGGTGCTCCTTTGAACTTTCTGGCCTCTCTTGGGTAGCTCTTCAATGTCTGCTGTCAGTGAATCA
>NW_008476919.1:0-1498 GCF_000622305.1 Nannospalax galili | reverse complement strand
GGTTGTTAGCCACCATGTGGGTGCTGGGACCCAAACCCAGGTCCTCTGCAACTCTTGCACCTGTGCTCTTAACCACTGAGTCATATTTCTAGCCCTGGATAATATAGTTTTAGGCAACTGTTTGAACCTCAGTTTCTTCTTCTGTAAATGGGGATAATTTCTGCCCTGGTTACTTCACAGGGAAGCTTTGAGAGTAAATAAGGCCCTCGTAAGTGGAAAATGGCTATTGTTATAGTTGTTAACAGCTGGGCAGTTTCTGTGGCTGCAGACAGGCACCAGACAGCCATCACTAACTTCTAAGCTGATACCAGCTGTGATGTAGGTATTGTTTTCCACATTTTTTTCAGGTGCCCTTCCTTCCGCAACCACTCCCTGCTGGCAGGAGATGGGTAAATGACTTGAGGGATGGATACACATCCTGGTGGACAGTGACCCATGGCCTGACCCAGGAAGCTCTGACCAACAGAGGCCGTGGTAAATAGCCAGGTGGACCCAATTTCCCTGAACACCGTCGATCATAGAACTACAGAGCGAGTCAGCGGGGGGACAGCAGAATCTGAAGCAGAGAGAACACACAGTGAGGGCATTGAGGTAGGGAAGGAGTCCCTCCACCCTGCTTGTTAGTGGATGGTATAAATAAACAGCAGCCCGGAACAGAGAACGGTTACTGACAGCAGAGGATAGATTCATTGGTCGATAGCAATTAGGGTCCTAAAGGGATGAAAAGTGAGGAGCTGCAGGGCCCTAATGTTGGAGATCCACAATCCCTGGGGTTCTATCTATCAAGGTCCTAGTAGAAAGTACATGGCACCTTCAAAACAGTGGTGGGAAGAGCTGGGCATGAGGGTGCATGACTGTAATCTCAGCACTTGGGAGGTGGAGGCAAGAGGGTCAGGCGTCCCAGACCAAGTCAACTATGTGGCAAATTCTAGAACAGCCTGGACTCCATGAAACCTTGTCTTAAATAAACAAACAATGGAACGAATGAGTTGGAAAGGGGACTAGTTACCATGGGCCACACAGGGTTAAGGAAACTAACAAGAGATTTGTGTTGGTAACTTGTGGGAAACCCTTGGCATTCACAGTCCTCAAAAAGCAAGGGGGGGGGGTGCTACCAGAAGGTGTGGGCCCCTCAGGGTAGGAATGAGCCATCCAACAGGAGCTAGAACTTTAGGTAGAGAAACAGCCACAGGTGCATGAAGCCTTGCAGGAAAGGAACTGGGGGGAGGGTACATACCCCAGCCTTTCCTCCCTGTTGTCCTGGGATCACCTCTCAAAGTCTACCATTGGCTGGGCCCAACCAGAATCTAGAAAGCAAGGGGGTTTTGCTGATTTGATCCATTCAGGTCAGCAGTCAGGTGAAGAAGCGCAGAGAACAGACTCAGAGGAACAAATAACAATTGCTCAGGACAGCGCTGTAGCATCCAGACAATCTGGGATCTAGCTCTTTCTAGAAATTTCTCAGGAGCTCCCCTAGGGCTCATGGCTCCTGCTTTCA
>NW_008476918.1:0-1497 GCF_000622305.1 Nannospalax galili | reverse complement strand
CTGCAGTGCAGGCGAGCGGGTGTGGACATTTGCAATCCAGCCCACACCTGGCACCCTGACCTTTATTTCCACTTGAGAAGTCACTTCTTTTTTAAAATGCATGCTAAATACAGCCATTTTTTATAATGGTTTTCAATTTTTTTCAACTGAGATAGAATATGTTAAATAACACCTAATCTGCTGTTTAAAAAACATACATAAAACCAAACAAAAATATGATAAGCCAGGTACTAGACAGTCTGAGGCAGAAGGACTGCATGGTCAAGGCCAGCTTGGGCAACTTAACCAGACCTGTTTCGGGGCTGAAGATGCAGCCTCCAGTGATAGTGTATTTGTCTAACACATGTGAGGCCCAGCTCTGAAATAAGCACATCTATGCTGACCAGTGCTTGCTTACTAGAAGATAGGTGGGTATAGCCAAAATTTTTCTGCCTAAATGTTGGCTCATGCAACCTCCCATCAAAGCAATTGGCAGGTAACAGGCACAGGGAAGCTCGAAGCACCACTGCTGTAAGTTCATAGGAGCAAGTTCCCAGGCCTGGAAGACTCTGCTTCCTTATGATCATGCCCCAACCCTGGCTCTTACAATCTTTCCATCCCCTTTTCCACAATGGTCCCTGAGCAGTCCATGAAAACCTCTAACAGCTTAGGAGACATAAGGGAATTAAAACGCAACTTAAAGCAAGTTATGCTTCATGCAATGTGCTGTTAGAACAGGGCTAAAAAAACAAAAAACAAAAAAGTATCAGTAGAAAAACTGGTGAATGAATGTAGTACAAAGTTTACAATTTTGCATTAATGGTAATTCCTTAATTTTGACAAATATACTGTAGTTATACAACGTATTAACATCAGAAGGAGATGACTCAGTGGGTCAGGCACCCACTACAGAGCCTGACAACGTTAAACAACACAAAGGGTAGAGAGAGAGAACCAACTCCCCAATCTATCTTTCCATTTTTTCTGTAAACCTAGTATTACTCCCAAATAAAAAGTTAAAACATGGAGTTGTTCACAGAGTTGGAGTGAAAGGATACGTCTGTCAAATTCTTCAAATTTATAACTTAAACACATTTGCAAACTACACCAACAAAGTTGATAAAACCAAAAAGAAAAGCAAGTTGCAAAAGTAAAGAATCAAGATGTAAGATGACACCATTTGTTTAAACCTTACAAACGTGGAATCAATTTATATTATACATAATTATTATATATAATTATACATAATTTCTGTATAAACAGGAATGATACACATCAAATACAGGGTGGGCAGAAGCACTCTTGAGGAAGGTGGGAAGCAGGTCTGGGAATACTCAGGCACAACGTTTAAGTTAGGTTGGGCAGGTTCAAGATATTCAGCAAACTTGACTCTATAGGCCATAACATGCATGAAAGAATGCATGAAGTCTGGTGAGGAGGTATGAGGGGTGCAGACAGGGGAGGGGATATAAAGATGATTAAGATGTTTTGTATGAAATGCAAAAAAATTCAATAAAA
>NW_008476917.1:0-1493 GCF_000622305.1 Nannospalax galili | reverse complement strand
ATTTATATTAATCATTGAAGATTTCCTTCTATGTGTATTGATTATATTCACTCCTCCCACAACTTTCCAAATACCCACCTCATTCCCCACAAACCTAATACCTATTTTTTTTCCTCATTATTTTAAAACACTTTCAGCCAAATTTGGATGCCCAGAGACTCTTGGTGTAGGACCACTCACTGGAGTAGTATTGACTTAAAAGGGTCCATATCCTCAAAAAATCCAACTGTGTTTATAGCCTTGTGCACAGGCTTGCTTTTGCTCTTAGTAACCCAGATCTCTGGACTAACCCCTTAGTCCAGAGCTTCCCACTGCATCTTGATCCCCTGTACCCAAACCAGCTCATTCCTTCATTATAATTTCCTAGAGGCCTCACAGGCTGCCCCACTCCCAGATTGCAATTGCACACCCGAGATCAGCCTTCAATCCTCACTGTCCTCACCCCCAACTTGCCATTACTCCTGCACAAACTGAGCAAATACAAACTTTCCAACCCCACAGCCTGTTGTCCTTTTAGACTTAAGCACAGGCCCACATTTGCTCTTAGCACCCCAGAATTCTGGACTACCCTCTTAGTTCAGACCTGCCCACTCTATGCTGATCCCCTGAACACAATCTCAAGTCTTCAATCTAGTTTCTTAGAGCATTTACATTTGATCACGACCTTGCCTTTGCACAATGGAGACCAGCCTTCTATCCTTGCTGTGCCAGTCCAAGTTGCCTAGGATTCTGGAGACCAACCATTGTCCTGGTAATCTGGTCCCACCCAGGAGGCCTTGACTCTTTCAGAACCTGAGCAAATCCAATCTCTCCAAACGCACATCCTGCTCTCCTTCTAGCCTTGGGAACAGGCTTGCTTCTTTTTTTAGGAGCCCGGATCTCTGGACTACCCTTTTACACAGACCAGCCCACTGTGCCCACAGCTGATCCTGTGTACCCAGACCTGCTCTATTCTTCAGTCTAGTCTCTTAGAATATTTACAGTCTGTCCCCACCCCAACTTGACTTTGCACACCTGAGACTCACTTTCTATCTTGACTGTCTCCACCTCCAACTTGCCTAGGATTTCTGAGACCAGCCTTCCTCCCTGGTAAGTCTGATCCAGCCCACTGCACCACGACTGCTGTACAACCTGAGCAAATACAATCTCCCCACCCCCACTTTTCTTCTCCTAGCCATCAGCAAAGGCCTTCTTTTGATCTTAACACCCCCAGATCTCTATACATACTCTTAGTCCAGACTTGCCCCCTATGTCCTGGTTCCCTGCACTTAGAACACCTAAATTCTTCATCTAATTCTTGGAGCATTCACTGGCTATCCCCACCCCTAACTTGCCTTCGCACCAAGAAACAACAGTACCATAGTGTAGTTCTAAAATGAGAACCCCCGCCCCAGAGATAACCCAGAACAATGAATTTAAAGAACAGTCATAAGCATGATAAAAAATTCAACAGCTTTAAAGAACACACACACACACACACACACACACACACA
>NW_008476916.1:0-1479 GCF_000622305.1 Nannospalax galili | reverse complement strand
TGTGTGTGTGTGTGTGTGTGTGTGTGTGTGTGTAAGTGCCCAAGAAGGCTAGAAGAGGGCATCAGATCCCCTGGAGCTGGAGTTAGCAGTAGTTGAGAGACTGCTGATATGGTGATGGGAACTGAACTTGGATCCACCGGTCAAGCAGCACATGCCTTTAGCTACTGAGACATCTCTCCAACTACATTTCAAGGCATTCTGTACCTTTGACTACCCAAGCTTTGTTCTGGCTTTTATCCTGACCCTTGGTAGGGCAACTCCTCTGGCTTTCTTCCTTTCTAACCAAACATTAAATGTTGGAATGCTTCAAGATTCAACCCTTCTCTTTTCAGTTTCTTTCTACCCGCAATTTGCTCAAAAATGTACTTTTCAACCCAAATCTGGCCATGGAGCTCAATATTTATAGATTTCATTCAGTCACCCAATAATTATTTAACCACTGCATAGAAACTGCTATAAGCACTGGAGGTATACAGAAATAACACCACTCACCTTTGAAGATTCTGGGTGCTTATGTAAGGGAACTTTGAGATTGCTTTTACTAAACAGCACTGACTCTTCATGATGCCTGCAGCTGCTCCATGAGTAGGTGATAGAAGACTAGACCTCAAAATCTCACCTTCATTTGCCTCTCTCTTTAGCCTCAAAACTGGGACAGATTCTTGCTCAATTTGGCACATTGGCATGTTAATCATTTAAAGAATGTCTATATAAAATCTGTTAACACAGGGCCGCTTAGACTGAAATTTACCTAAATTATCTCATCCCCTTCAAGATTTAGAGTGGCATTTAACCATTCTCTTTACAATGTCCTGCTCCAGGTGCTCTAGAATGATTGCTGTAAGTCCAAGTCATTGCAGTCAGTTTTGATTCCAGGAAGAGCAAGCTTTGATTGCAGATCACTACATAGTGAAACTGGCTCTTAAAGCAGAAGCAATTGCTTCATGACATGGTCTACGATTTCCTTTAAGGAGGAACAAACACTTCATGGGAACTGGATTGCCCCTCAGTTATGATTATCACTTCTCTTGGATATTCTCAAGGAACTGGAACAGAGACAATGATCAAGCAGACCACAGTGTGGTCAAGACTGCATAACGATGATAACAATGCATATCTCTTGCCCCATCCACCAGTTCTTACTCTCCTTAATCAAAAGGTTATGTCAATATCCTGAGATCTTGATTGCCTCCCTCCTCCCAGAATTGACATGGTGATGAGTTCCTTTCTTGTTTTTCCATCATTACTTTTCCATTTGATTTCTGAAGTGAGTGGCTCGCCCCATTTTTTAGAACACGTTCTATCTCCTAAGACAGCCTATGGTCCAGGGCTTGCTAAGGTTTAAGAATGCAGTGGAGGAATCTGAGTTTCTTTCAGCTGTGAATATTAAATTTATGATATAATTATCATCCTTCCTGATGCATTGGGTATGATCCTTTAAAACAGAGACTCGTGTTTTTCATCATATATTTTCTCTTT
>NW_008476915.1:0-1497 GCF_000622305.1 Nannospalax galili | reverse complement strand
TATTAGTGCTCTCTTTCTTTCTCTCTGTCTCTTTTCTCTCTGTGTCTGTCTCTCTGTCTCTATTTCTGCCTATGTCTCTCTCTTTGCATGTGTGCATGCACATGTGTGTGCGTGTGCGTGCATGTGTGTGCGCATGTGCATGCATATACATGTGGAGGTCAGAAGATGAGTTGCAGGAGTAAGCTCTCTCTTACTATGTGGAATTCAGGGATCAAATTCAGGTCGTCAGAATTGGCAGCAAGTACCTTTCCAGGATGAACTATCTTACTGACACTGGGGATAGTTTTTAATGTTTCCCAATTGTTCGTATCCAAAATCTGGGACTCCTATAGCTTTTTAGTTGACAATTCAAGCCATGAAAGCACATGGGAAGTTAGGTGAAAGAATTCACAGCAAACTGGTCTGAAGCTTCTCTGAGTTTGACAAGGTAAGAAATAAAAATAGTGAATATTGTTATGAACCACTTAGATACCTTCCACCTGCTGGAAATAGTGGCTGCTGGTGACTCTTAGCTATTATGTCTCTCTTCAGGCATTGCTCTGAGCCACAGGTGACTCTGTCCAAAAATCTGCCTTTTCTGGAAAGTCACGAGTAGTGAGCAGCATGTAACCAATGAGATTGCAAAGGCTCAAGCCTCATTCAGCCCCGAGCTCCCTTAAGAACAGTTGGAACTTTCCAGTTCAACTTCTTCCTCACCTTAGTCCTGCTTCTTTCACTCCCACATAGATATGCATACTAATTGTACTCCCCCAATAGCCTCTTATGTGGGAATCATTGTGTCAAAGTCTGTTTCCTGGAAAACTAAGACAAATTTTAAAGTGTGTCTAGCTACATGGTGTATATGTGTGTGGTATATGCCCAAGTGTGTGTAGTGGAGTGTGACTGTGTGCTTGCTGCAGAGGCCAGAGGAGGGCCTTAAGTGTCCTGCTCTGTCTCTTTTCAACTAATTCCTTTGAGACAAGGTCACTCATTGAGCAGAAAGCCCCAGCGATACTCCTGTTTCTGCCTCCGCAGTCTGGGGGTTACAGACATGCAGGGTCATGTCCACCTTTTTACATGGCTTCTGGGGATTTGAACTTGTGTTCTCACGGTTGTGCAGCAAGTGCTCTTACCTACTGAGCCATCGCTCCAGATTTTCAGCTTCATTCTTTTATATGTGAATATCCAGCTTTTCTAGCATTATTTGTTGAAAAGATAATTCTTGAACCATTGAAATATCTTAGCACTCTTATGAAAAATCCATTGATCATAAATGTCAGGGTTTAGATTCACTTCTTTCATTGAAAATTGCTTTATGTTTTTCTTAATACAAAAGTAATATATATTGATAGCAGAATAATACATGTAAGTCAAAACGAAGATCACATGTTGTCCCATCAGACTCAAGGCCACATATTACACTACTGTCAACACTTAAAAAAATCTTTCCGGTTCCTTCCTGTGGGCCCCCAGGAGCCCTCTGGACCAGGTCCCACCCTCATATCCCTTTGCTTCCTG
>NW_008476914.1:0-1497 GCF_000622305.1 Nannospalax galili | reverse complement strand
TGCACAGCAGGCACTTTACTTGGATGATATATGTCTTAGACAAAGTGAAACCTCTGCTGATATCCTTTCCATACTGAGCTCTAAGTGGATACATCCCAGAGACTAGGGATACATTTCTTATTTGCCCTTGTCCCTTGTACCACAACCCTCTTGCACTTACCTTCTGTGCCCAATTTGTTTCATCCTTCATTCTAGACTGTGTCTCTCTATCTAGCATCCTCTCATTAATATGGTATTTGGACTGTCTGGCTTCACACTTCAAATTGTGTATCTTGTCACCATGTATCTTGAGACATAATTCAGTTTCCTCATAAGTAAATCAGGTCAACTGCTACTCTAAGACTGCTTCTGTCTAACCAGAGTTTGGCAGTCATATTTCAAAGACTGTGGTAAGTGAAGGCAATCTCCTCTCTTTCCTCTTCCCTCACCTGTTTGCTTCATTTATAATTAACTTATGCCATAAACAAAGCAAAGTATCACAATGTTATAAAGTTTTCTTGTCATCCTAGAATCTTTGGTACTTGCTAAAATTTCAATCATCCTAAGCCTGGCAGCTTTAATGACCAGGGAACAAATTCTGATCAGAAAGTAGAACTTGAGACTGTGTTGTAGGGACAGAATATAGGACACCAGACCTATGTGGGGGTATGCTTTTGTGAACTCAGAATCATGCTGCTATTTCTGTCTCTAAGTCACCACGTCACCAAGTCACCCTTTTATTTTGTCGCAATTTTTTATTTGTAAAAAGTATAGAGTTAAATGAGCCCAAATTTTAGTAGAAATTATTTGTACAAAGAAGTCGAAGATGATTTAATCTAATTGTAACTCATTCGGGCAATACAATTTCTTAGGAAGGGAGCTGGGAAACTAACATTGATTAGGTACCTAGACGTGTCAGGAGTGTCACAAACATTATCTTAATTCTCCCAACACCCATGGAAGAGCATTATTATGGCTCCCAATTTAATGAGAGAGAAATTAGGCAAGGACATGGATCCATTAGCGACAGTCACGATTCAAACCTAAAGCTTTCTCACTCCTCGTCTTCTGTATTCTTCATGTTCTAGTCACAGGAGGAGGTTTAGTAAAGTTAGAACAGACTTTGCAACCGGACAGGCCTGAGTTCTACCTCTGCCCTTATTAAATCCTCAAACCCAGGCTGACACAATTTATCAAGACAGCTTGGTTTATATTTTTATGTTCTGATAGCCTCATATTCTTTCCCTCTTCATCCTAACCTTCGTTTCTGGTGCTTCCTGTCTGTTACTGTTTCCATTGCTCGTTGTCCATATGTCATCATACATTCTGTCTCCTTGCTATTTCCATCATGTCAAATTCATAATTAATTACCATCATCTTCTTGTGTTTCTGAAAGTGAAGAATGGGGAATTTTGACACTGCTTCACCTGTCATTTTCATTCATGCTAAAGAATAGCTCATCAATAATTGTTTTCTGAAGAAATGACCACATATTTCCATATACAAAAGATATTTCTG
>NW_008476913.1:0-1496 GCF_000622305.1 Nannospalax galili | reverse complement strand
GCTGTCTGTCCCAAGAGAAGTCAGTTCACTTGTCTGGGTCTCAGTTTCCTTCTTTGTTAATTGTGGCTCTGAACAAGAATTTCACAGCTTAAGTTTGCACATTTGATGATTTTGTAGCTTGATTATACACTTAGTATGGAATAGGTTCAAGTATGCCTATTTACCATGAGAGAGACATAGTCTGGCTTTGAGCTTTCCTAACCGTAAACAACTCACTCTGTGTTACTTTGACTCTTTTCGAGAGGAGAGAGTTCATGACTGACTGAGACTTATTGTGCTTTTCTCCTCTTCAGTACTCAGCAACATTTGACAGCTTTGCTCCTAGGAACTACCTCCTGGTGGTGCACAAAGACCTCCCACCCTATCCTGACATCCTCATCAGATGTGGGAGTCAGGTGGGTCAGGCTCTCCCAGCTCATCCATTGCCTGGTCAGGACAAAGGCTGCGATTGGTTCTTCAATAGCCAGTTGAGGCGACTCATTTATATGGGTAAGTATCTAACTGCATACTTATTTTTGAGGGCATATAGTCAGAAACCTTCCTTTATTCCTGTATTTCAGACATTTGTGCTGTGATATGAAGAACTAGAGGAGACGGCTGTGCTATGTGTTATAATAAAATGAGTCTGATCTGAAGTCAAACAATCTGGATTTAAGTCCTGGTTCCAAAATGTAGTAGGTAGTGAGTTCTAAGTAGGTAGTCTTTCTAAGTCTTAGCCCCTTTGTCATAATAGGGCAATTATACACCTACCTCAAAGGGTATGCAGTTAAATAAAGGGTAACAAATAAAAATTTTAAGTGCCTGATAAATATTTGTGGTATTAACATTTTTAATTTATTTTAAGCCAGTGTTTTATCTGTAGTAAAATAACTGTAACTGCAAATTAAAACTGCTCTGAGATTCCATCTCACTCCAGACAGAATAGCTAACATCAGGACACCGAACAACAGTGGATCCTGACAACAAAAAGGGAAGAAGGGACTCTAGTCACTGCTGATGAGAATGCAAAAGTGTAGCCACTATGGAAATCAGTGCGGAGTTTCCTCCAAAAACTAACTATATAACTACTGTATGATCCAGGTATCCCTCTCCTGGGTTCCACAACAAGGTCTAGGTCTAGAGACACATCTAAGAAATGGAATTAACATAGATGTATATCACCAGATGACTGGTTAAAGAAATTATGATGCATATACACAGTGGGATTTTCTTCATATGTAAAGAAGAACTAAATTATGACACTCACAGGAAACTGTATGGAACTGAAGGTCATTATGTTAAGCCCAATAAGCCAAATTAAAAAAGACAAATATCACATTTTGTCTAATTATAGAATATATATATACACACACACATATGTGTATGTGTGTATATGTGTCTAAATACAGGGTATAAAGGTAGAAAGAGGCATATGAGAGAAGATGTGCAAATGGAGGGAGGGGGAAGTAAGAGTGGGTAATGGAATATTTATCTATCTATCTATCTATCTATCTATC
>NW_008476912.1:0-1497 GCF_000622305.1 Nannospalax galili | reverse complement strand
GACAGTTTGTAGCCGCCATGTGGGTGCTGGGAATCGAACCCGGATCCTCTGAAAGAGCAGTCAGTACTCTTAACTGTTGAGCCACCTCTCCAGCCCCATAAGCTCGGTTTTGAGAAAACTCCCTTTACCCTTCCTAGATTGTTACTTCATTTCTTGTGTGCACAGTTCCACAGGCACCCCCCCTACCCGCGCCCAATCCTGGCTTTAGCCATCCCTGCTACTTACAGTTTCAATGCCCATCGCTCTCATTTGGTCTGCTCTCTTTTCTGTGATTGAAAGAAACTTCTTTGGATCTGATAAAGCATCCACAATATCTGGAAACAAAAATCAATGAACTGTTAAATACTCCATTTTACTGGAGATACCAAGAAAATAAGACATGTCCATGAAATCATAGTTGCAGACAACAAAAATAAGGAAAGTCAGTGCCTAGACAACCTTCTCCCCACCCCCCAGCCCCCAAATAACGAGGACAGACTGACAGGGCAGAGTGAACTGCTCTGAGTTCTTCTTTTGATTTTCTTTTTTTTTAGAGACAGACCAGGCTGATATTCAGCCTGCAATGATCCTCCTGCCTCAGCCTCCGGGGTGTTAGGAATAGAGGTGTGAGCCAACACACTCAGCTGCTAGGGCATTTTAACTCATTTACTTGCATGACCTGAGCAGGTTGATTCTCCACCTGAAACTTGGGGCTGGTGCAGCCTACCCTGTAGGGTTCCTGGAGAGCTCAATGAGATGATGGACACAGGGGCTCCGGAAAAGCAACCTGCAGTAACACTAGGCTTGTTCTGTTTTCAGATGGGGAAGGCAAATACACATGTGCCACCAGGCATGGCTCTTTCCTGTTCTGTAAGGTACAAGAAAACCACAGGGACAAAGCAATCGTTGTCTAGGCACTGACTCTTGCCTTTATTTTTGTTGTCTGCAGCCATGATAGATATATCTTAAGAATTTAACTATTTTTGATATTTTCAGTAAAAACGTTGTATAGCCCAGGCCAGCTACGAACTCATGGTCACCTTGCCTCTGCCTCCTGAGTACTGTGATTACAAGTGTGTACCACCATGATGGGTAATTATATCTCTTAGGTTTTCTTTAACCCAGAATAGTCCTGATACTATTTATTTTTCATAGAGCATAGATTTGGCAAAGAGACATTGTTGGGGTCCTCTAAAATGTCTTGCATTCTAAATCCACCTCTTCGTTTTCTTTCTGTACCACCAGCTGTAAGGCTTGATAGTCTCTTTTTGGAATAATACTTCATAGGAAAGGCTATGAGTTTGTATGTATC
Organism: Nannospalax galili; assembly: GCF_000622305.1. NCBI lineage: Eukaryota > Metazoa > Chordata > Mammalia > Rodentia > Spalacidae > Nannospalax > Nannospalax galili. The sequence goes on along the minus strand of NW_008476912.1, from coordinate 206 downwards.
ACATCAAGGGACCTAAAGCTGGGCTGTTCCACTGTGGTGTTCAGTTAATGGGTGGTTTTCAGTGAACAGCTGACACCCCATTGACTTTATGTATCAAACTATTCTCCACTGATAGACATTTTGATGAACTTTCAGTTTGTCTATAAAAGATGACTTTTAGCCGGGCATGGTGGCACATGCCTTTAATCCCAGCACTCGGGAGGCAG
>NW_008476911.1:0-1495 GCF_000622305.1 Nannospalax galili | reverse complement strand
TGGATTGTTGTTCTTGGAGTCAAGGGGAACAGTGCTACACAATCCTAATGTGGAGATGGGTGAAGTTTATGCGAAACTGGGGGTCCCTACCAGGTGTCACAGAACGGAAAGCATCCCTGACTGGTGCAGTGAGTGGTGTGCCTGGGAGATGGGCATGCTGGCTCTGGAGGTGCCTGTGGTCTCTGGGCAGCTCACTTTTTAAAATATTTGCAGTGGCTTTCCATCATGCCTTATCCTTTGTAAGTGGACATTCTAATGTATGTTCTGCTTGTACATTTTTAAACATAAATTCCACATCATTTCCTACTCTACATGGTTTTACATCCAGCTCCTCTTCTAAACTGATGCTTTCTAGAAGGCAGAAAAACACACTTATCCTTTTTTATCCACTGGAGTGATTAAGCAATCTAGGCACTATTCAATGTCCTTTATATGGTCTTGTTGATTTTAACTAAATTGATGGTGTTTATATGAAAATATATTTTGCTTTGTTTTATTTATTTTTTGATAACAGAGACCTGGGTTCTTCAGAATATACCAAACACTCTATTTCAATATCCATGCTTATTTTGCATTGCTTACTTTTGGGGTGCTAGGATAGTTCAAAATATAGTAATACAATCTCATATCTCAAAATTGATGATGTTGGGGACTGGAGGAATGGCTCAGTGGTTAAGAGCACCAGCTGCTCTTACAGAGGACACGGGTTCAATTACCAGCACTCACATGTAGGCAACAATACTCTGTAACTCCAGTTCCTGGAGAAGTGATGCCCTTTTTGACCTCCAGGGGCACTGTATGACATGACTTTTATATGGTCTTGTTGATTTTAAGTAAATTAATGGTATTTATACGAAAATGTACTTTTTTTATTTTGTAATAACAGAGACCTGGGTTCTTCAGAATACACCAAATACTCTATTGCACCTACCTACATGCAGGCAATACACTCACACACATAAAATAAAGATAATAAATTAAATGTTTTTTTTAAATGGATTATATCATGTTTGATTTTTTAGTTGCTTTTAGTTTTCAATTACTGCTATAACAAATCACCACCTATATAGTAGCTTGAAAGAGCACAAATTTATTATTGTGTAGTTTTAGAGATGTGAAGCCTGAGGCAATGTGTCACTGAAAATGAAAGGTACTGTCAGGGTTGTCTTTCTGCTGAAGTGCTGGAGTACAACCAGGTCCTTGCCACTTTCACATTTAGGAGGCTGCTCACTTTTGGTTCCCTGTCCTGGAGCCACATCTTCTTTTACCTTCCTACTTAGGTTTATATTATCTTGTCTCTAACTTTGAATATTTGTCCCTCATAAGGACACTGAGACCAACTATATATTCAGGACCATCTCTTAATTTTAAGATTCTTAATACAACATGCAAAGTTCTTTTCTTTTACATAAGATAATGTATTCACAGGTTCTGTACTTAAGATATAAATAGGGGCTGGAGAGATGGCTCAGTGGTTAAGAACACTAGTTGTTCT
>NW_008476910.1:0-1497 GCF_000622305.1 Nannospalax galili | reverse complement strand
CAGAAACATTTGAGTGCATCATAGCAGGCGGGCATGGTGGAGTAGCTCCACCCTTGGTAGTGGGAGTGTGAGGTAGCAGACAGGAAGCAGAGAAAGCAGGCTGGAAACAGGTGGGCATCACCTTCAAAGGCCTGCCCCTTGTAACCTACTTCCACCAGCCAGGCCCGGCCTCCTAAGGTTCTGTATCCTTCAGACTGAAGCCATTATACTGCAGATGGCACGGAAAACCCAAACAGCAGCAAACCAATCAGAGTAGAGATGTTTATTCTCAGTGAAAGAAGTCTGTATTTAATAAGCTATGACTGGTAATGGCGCTGCATGACGTCTACGGCGTTCCTACAATTCTGCTTTCTTCCTTTTCTTCGTATCATCCTTAAGATGTACCGTCTATTCTCAAGTTTACCTCTTGACCTCAGAATTGACACTGGAGTTCCAGAAAGTTTATTCAAGTTCTAGGCAGGAAGAAGCAAAACTGGAGCTTTCTTTACTTAGCTAGAAATCCTTTTCAACAATTTCTTCCATTTTCTTGGCTACCCAAGCTGCTGATGAAGTAGACTACTTGAGCAGATTAGGGCTTTTATTGTAAGAAAAGGAGACTAGGAATTGGGTAGGCAAATAGCAACCTATCCTACAGGCTTTAAGAAACACATGGAAGACAGTGTGCACATGCAAAGATAGACGTCTATAAAGTATTTGACGGGCATGGGGAAATGTGAGTACGGCAGAAAGACCCTCCTTGTCCACCTTCGTAAATCAATCTCATCTTTTAAAGTGAGCAGTTCTAACCTTGCCTATGCACTGGGGTTTCTGTCATTCTCAAAATGCTTTTATTTGAATGGGATTTTATGTGGACCTCAAGATGACAAGCTAAAGGAGAAACAGCTCTGGCTGCAGGTGGGAGGAAGAGCATGGTAGACAGAGGGTGACAATTCTTGGGGGAGTGATAAATAAAACACCAAAGGGACTTCTGAGGCAGTGACAGGAGATCTGTGTGCGAATGGATGGAGGACTGCCAAGCACCAAGGTGGAAAAGCAGAGCTGTGCAAATGGAACAGCATATGCAAAGACCCAGAGAGACAGCAACATGTGAATCAGAATCAGGCTTAATTTCACTCTTCAGAAAGGGTTATAGAAGAGTTTGGTGAGTAAGATTGGAAGGAAATGTAGAGAGGATCATCCTGAGGATGGAGTGTCTTGCAAGGGCACAGCCACCATGGCAGCCTCCAGCCTCATCTTCGGGAGTTCAGTAGAAGCAGTCACGTCTTTGTCCTAGTTTCTTTGAGTGGTCAACAGGATATACTAGCAACCTGGATTTTCGATGCACATAGGCCTATTGTTAAAGCATGGGGTACGTGAGACCTGAGTCTGCATCCATGTCCATTTGAGCAGCAGACTCCCACAGCAAGAATAAGTCCACTATTTAGTTTTAAAACTAGTCTCTCTGTCCCAGGAGGGTGGGGCCCAAGAAAAAACAGCACTGGCATGTGCTCCTCCTAC
>NW_008476909.1:0-1496 GCF_000622305.1 Nannospalax galili | reverse complement strand
GAGAGCTCAGTTGGTAAGTGCTTGCAGTGCAAATATGAAGACCTGAGTTCAACCTCCAGAACCCTTATTAAAAAACTGATTGGTGGTAATTCTAGCACTGGGGAAACAGAGCAGGTGGATCCCTGGGGCTCACTAGTCAGCCAGTCTAGCCTAATTAGCAAGTTTCAGGCCTGTAGGAGGCCCTGCCTCAAAGGCAAAGTATTCCTGAGGATGACATCTAGGTTGACCTCTGCCTCACAGTACGTGATGAGCTTTTTGGTGATGCAACTGCTTACAAGTCACTCATGCTTCTATAACTACCCCAGTAAACAGAACAGTTTATTATTAAATAATAAACAGAAAACTAGACCTGGATAGAATCTTTTCTATTTTACCAGTGGCTTCTCTATCTGGGGTATGTAGATGTATCTTTACATCGATTTAGAAAATGTCATGTAGCATAGGAAAATACCTGTTTAGGCAGGTTTTCTGTTTTGGTCAAAGCCACATACATAGTAAATAACAGAAACAATCTTTAAGCCCAGGTAGCTAGACTCCTGCATTTATCATTTCTATGTTCCTAATAACTTTTTAGTCAATAGTAGCTAATATTTATCACTAAATCTAAGGTGTAGAATTAGTTTGCTTTGTTCAATGTTCATATTGACTCTGAATTAGGCAGTACAAATGATGAAAATGTGATAAATGGCATTCAATTAGTAAGGGAGGAAATTGACATTCAAGCCTCAGTCTGCTTGACCCCAAAAACTAGTGGTTTAAGCCACTAAATTACTGGTGGAAAAGTCAGTAACCCTAGAAATCTACACCATGCCTTTGTTTGCTTCTCATAGGATATGGATGTTAAACTCCATGGACTACCATCTCAAAAAGGAGACATGAGATTTGAACTCTGTCAAGCACTGTCAAGAACTGCCATGTTTAAATGATTCCATCCTATGAGTGGTTGGTTTGTCAATCTATTTTTAGTTACTTTTTCCTAGCTGAAAACTGAAGGTCTCTCTCACTTTAGTGATCACGCACTGCTGTTTTAATCCATCTTTCTCAAAGGCCAAGCTGATTATAATTTTCTAACCGTCAGTCGTCTCCCAAATCCCCATCACATAAGCTCAGAAGCAGTTGTACTTGATGACTGGTACTGTCAGTTCTCAGACATAATGCCTGGGAAGGCAATCTTTGGCCAACAATTGTAAATAAGTGAAACATTATCAAAGGAAGCTCTTCTTGTCACTTGGAATTTCAACAGAGGCATGAAAGACCTGGAAAAGTGATAGGTACCCCACATCCCAAAACAAAGTCCTACATGGGACGTTAAGCCAACACAATTACACAGGGTCTGCTCACAAAAGCACTTCCTTGCAGTTAATAAAACATTGATTTGGAAGTACTTGGAGACAGAAGAGCTTTGGAAACGGTTGTTGGCAAGCTGCAGCATCTCCTACCTCCTTTCTCCCCTCAGGGTGGAAGGAAACATATCCCTTGAGGTTAAATTAGAAGAG
>NW_008476908.1:0-1497 GCF_000622305.1 Nannospalax galili | reverse complement strand
GTCAGGTGTGGTCAAATGTCTATAATCCTAGAGCTGGGGATGAGCAGACCCAGGAGGATCCTAAGGGTTCACCAATCAGCCAGTCTAGCCAAAAGGTGGAGAGTGACTGAGAAAGATATTCTGACATCAACCTCTGACCTCTACAAGCTCCCACATGGGTGGATGCACCTGTAGAACATGTACCATACAACACATACACACCCAAGGTGGACAGTGCTCCTGAGGACTGACATCCAAGGTTATCCCCTGGTCTCCACATGCATGTACACATACATTCACACTTGATACCAAGTATGTATCTGAATTGCTGGGGTTTGTGTGTCATGGCAGACTAGGGAACAGCCTCAGAAGTGGGGATGGGGCTAGGCTGTGGAGGAAAGACACACAGGCCAAGCTCCGCAGGTGGCCTTGGGCAGGCGGAACAGAGGCAGGTGGGCAGGCCTGGGAGGGGGACTGGGAGAGTGGGAGGCAGGGCTGGTCCAGGCACTGTGAGATTGGAGCTTGCATTGTAGGGGTTGAGGCACGTAGAATTCCAGGTAGGAAAGGCTAGGGCAAGAGGGACTGTTGGTGAGGGCTGAAGCCTGGCCTCTTTCTCAGCAGACGGACCTGCCTGGGGTGGCCCAAGGTCTGGTGGGTGGGGCCCTCCTCTTGGGGATGCCAGGGCTCTCCGTTCTTATTCTACACCAGAGACCTAACAGAGGGGCAAAGATCTTCATGTCTGGCTGACTTTCTCCAGGGGAAAGTGTGGCAGACCCAGAGGGGGATGGGCTAGAAGACTGTGCAGCCAGGGGCAGGGCGTCTGGAGATGCCAAGCTTGGGTGTACTTGGAAGTTGAGTGGCAGCTTTGCTGATGTCAGCTGGAGGAAGGTGAGGAAGGTGGGAGCCCACGAGATGCCTCCAGAAGCATGCTACCTCCTCCCCCCAAGGAGTGGGAGTCACGGAGGTAGGCGGGGCCTGCTTCGTGCCCCTTGAGGATCAGGAGCCTCAAGGAAGCAGGGGTCTCCCCAGGCATGTCTGTGAGATTCACAGATGCACTGCCTGCAGAAACAGAAGAGGGACTTGCTCACCTGCTATAAGAAGCTGATCACAGCAGCCGCAGCCGGAGACAAGGGCCTATCCTAACAGAAGCTGACTACTGCTCCTGCTAGCAGTAAGGCCACATACTTCCTGTGTCCTGGTAGGGCGGTACTGGATGACTCAAGAGGGGTTGGAAGCCAGAGGCAGCCTCTAGGCACAAAAGGTCAGGCTCCGCTGGGTGCAGGTAATGGGCTATGGCCCTCATTGTTACCAAGTAGGTTGACTCCTAGAGATCCAGGGAGTGACAGGACCAGAGACATAGTTTGAGAAGCTGTGGCATGTGGGTGCCTGGGCCCCCAGGAAGCAACAGGACAGAAGGAAGAGGCCAGATACGCTGTGGGTGTCTCCAGGGTGGCAAGAAGGTGTGGGTCACAGAGATGGGCAGCCCCTGGTATGGGGCAGCCAGGGGACCCTGAAGCC
>NW_008476907.1:0-1497 GCF_000622305.1 Nannospalax galili | reverse complement strand
GAGTCCCCACACACACACACATAAAAGAAAGAATATTTGATTTCTGAATCACTTGGAAGTGACTGCTTAACTGATTTCCCACCATCCCAGAATATAACCATGTAACCACAATACAATCACCCAAAAAGATAAAATTTACATTGACTCATTACTACAGTTTAATGCTCAGTTCCTATTCAAGTTGCACCAATGGTTTCTATAGAAACCTCTTATCACACAAAGATTCCAATTCAGACTCAAGTATTATAGCTAGCTCTATAGTTTCTTTAGTCATCTTCAATTTGGAGGCATTTGTCTGAATTTTTTATTCTTATTTTTATATTTAAAAAGTCTTCCAGGCCAGTTTGCTATTCAGCATTTCCTTTCTTGTAATACAGTCTTCTGTCTGAGTTTTTCTGATGTTTCCTCATTGATATATTCAGAATATGATTTATTCCAAATTAAAAGTTCAATTATGTACTTGTTAGGTAGAGTATACTTTTCAGTTGTTTTAATCATGAAAATAATATGTATTAGTTACTTTTGTGTCAGTGAGGCAAAATACATTACAAAAGAAACACAGGGAAGAAGGATTTGTCATGGCCCGTGGTTTCAGAGCATTGGTCTGTAATCCTTGGCTACCTTGATTCTGAACCCATGATGAAACAGAGCATCACAGTGGCAGGCAGGAGCATGTGACAGAGGCTGCTCACCTGACATTGAAAGGAAGGAAGAGAGAGAAAGGAATGGGCCAGAGATGAGGAAAAGCCTTCAAAGACATGAGCCTTGTGACAATTTCCTCCAGCTTTGGTTCACCTCCTTAAGTTTCTGTGATATTCCAAAACAGCTCCAGTAGCTGGGGACCAGCTATTCAACATAATGCTATTGGTGGCTTTTCATAGTCAAACCATAGCAACATAGTACTTGCTCATTGACTAAAGGACTATGTTTCTAACTTCTCCATTGACTTCTGAAAGTTTTGATAAATGTTTGATCAATTTCCACATACATAACCAGTCTCCTTTCTCCATGTACATGTGCTCTAAATCCTATTTGGACTTGACCACTTTGGTGTTGGCTTCCGTTATACTGGTCTGTGCTGCCTTATTGTCTTCCCTCCCTTCCCTGAGGTGCCCATCTCATTTCAGAGTGCCTCTCACACTTTTCTCACCCTGCTACAGCTGTGCTTTCTTGTGCTGCTTATGTTCAGCTAACTTCCTTTGCTCTTGAACAGTTTGAGGCCCAGCCCTAAGTGGTGCTGTCATTGCTCAGAGTGGGTCTGCCCACCTCAATTAACAATCTAGGCAGTCCCCACAGACATGCCAAAGGCCAACTTGATCTAGGCAATTCCTCCATTTAGTGGTGCTCATGTATACCCGTGTTCAGGGCTGTCCATTTGGGATTGGATGACCTCTCAGGAATCTAGACTCTGAAGAAAACTGATTCTTCCTCTCTCAATATCCATTGATTGCCTGTAGCTCTTCATCTTGAGGTGGGATCCCTATGATATCCCTGCCA
>NW_008476906.1:0-1496 GCF_000622305.1 Nannospalax galili | reverse complement strand
CCCTAGCTACAGAGCTACTGGCACTTACTAGCTACTGGGGGAGGAAGAGTCAGTTTCCTTGAGGGATGTGACATGAGGCAGGCTGATCAAGGTCCAGGGAATACAATCCACTCAATAGCATTTAAGGCACACAAATAGGCTTGATGAGCCTTTACTGAAAAAACAAAATAAAGGACATGAAGTGGAGGTGGGGAGTAAAGTGGGGGTGGATATGGGGAGGGGGTTTGAATATGATCAAAAATATACTGTAGGAAATTCTCAAAGAATCAAATACATATATTTAAGCAATGTTCTACAAGGTTCCAGAAAGGACTGGAAGGTCTTACATGATGAATACAGGATAAGAGGATCTAAAACAAAATGTATATGTGGCCAGAAACATTTTTTTTTTCACACTGTGTTAAGCTGCTAAGCAACACTATTCCCAGTCTACATGGAAGTCGGGTTCTTTAGAGAAAGGACACAGGTCAGAATGTAAACAGTAAATGAAGCTGTGCCTGGAGACACAGTAAGACATGATACACAAAACAAAGGATTATGACAGTCTGCATATCAAACAGAGGAGCTGCCAATCATCTCCCCACACTTACATAGCAGGTTAGAGCAGGAACTCTCTGAAAGTCCCACAGAAACCCTCAGCAAGAGATTTGGTTGAGTCTTCTGACTGACTCCAACCATTTAAAAGAAACATTCCAAGAGGGCAACTCTTCAAGAGTCCCCAGGGAAGGGGACAGCCTCACTACCACCTGGATTTCAACCTAGTGATGGTGAAGGAATATTATTTCTGTTGTTTGAAGTCACATTGTTGAGGTAATTTGTAACATCATTCATGGTGAATTAGTAAGTTCACAGCAGAGTGATATTCACATAATCGGTAAATGTTATTATTATCTAAAAAATTTAAAACTTACTAAGGAGGCAGAGGCAGATGGATCTTTGTAAGACTGAGGCCAGCCTACTCTACTCTGGGATTTCCAGGCCAGTTGGGCCTACAAGAAGACCCTGTCTCAAACAAAATAAAGGGGGCGGGGCTGGAGAGATGGTTCAGCAATTAAGAGCACTGGCTACTCTTCCACAAGACTTGGGTTTGATTACCAGCACCTAGGTGGTGGTTAACAAATGTCCATAACTCCAGTTCCAGGGGAACACAGCACTCTCTTCTAATCTCTGCTAAGATTCATGACATGGGTGGCATTTACATGCATGCATGCAATACACTCATACAAAAAATAATAAATAAAATAGTAAAACAAACTCAATAAACTTTAAAGAAAGCATCCAACATGAACTACTTAGACACAAAGCAAAACAATTTTTTCTTAAACTTTAATTAATATCAGACTGACGAAGTTGGGCATGGTGACATATGCCTTTATACCTACCCAGCATTTGAGAAGCAGAAGCAGGCAGATCTCTGTGTGAGTTCAAGACCAGCTTGGCCTACATGGTCTACATAGTGAGTTCCAGGCTAGCTGGGCTACAGGGAGACCCTGTCT
>NW_008476905.1:0-1341 GCF_000622305.1 Nannospalax galili | reverse complement strand
AAAAAAAAATAGAAAAAGAATAAAGAATATGCGAGGAGTATAGCACAGAGGTAGAGCAGTTGCTTACCATGCACAAGGCTTTGGATTCAATCTCTAGTACCAAAAAACAAGAAAACATTAAAAAAAGAGAATTAACTATTACTATGTGCAGCAGTGTGGATGAATCTTAAAAGCAGTATACTAAGCAAAAGAAGCCAGACACAAAAGACTATACGTCATATGATTCTATGCAAATGACACTGTGGAAAAGGCAAAAATCTAGAGACAGAAATCAGACTGTGGTTGCCTAGAGCTCAGTGAGAGGAGGAGGGAATTGAATCACATCTATGAATAACACCTTTTGAAGTCATGCTAATATTCTATATAGTAAAAAATAAAATAAGGGGGTTCAGCAGTTTAGAACACTTGCTACTCTTCTAGAGGACCTGCGTTCAGTTTCTAGCACCCATGTTGGGTAGCTCACAACCACATGTAACTTTAGCTACTGGGCATCTTCTGGCCTTCTTGGCACCTAACCCTAACCTCCTTGGCATACACACATAAATAAAAATAATCTTTTTAAAAAAAATAATATGAAATGGAGGGAGAAACCTAAAATAGTATGTAAATAAAGCAAACCAGTCAATTACACTTCAAATGACTATCACAACCAAATAGAAGCAGAGGAGGGAACAGCAGAAGAACCTCATCCGAGCAGTTCTACTGTATATGCTCAGGCTAGGGGTATACAATCTGCAAACAAATCTTGGACTGTTTTTAGTATGTAAACCCTAATTTCAAAACAGTGAAAACAGGGCTGGAAATCTGGAGCAGTGGTTAAGAGCACTGCCTGTTCTTGAAGAAAATCTGAGTTCAGTTCCCAATACCACATGGTGGCTAACAACTGTCTGTAACAACAGTTTCAGGAGCACCAGTGCCCTCTTCTGAGCTCCATGGTTTTGCAAGCACATTGTGCACTTACATACATGCAGGCAAAACACTCATTGAAATAAAAATAAATAATAATAAAACAGCAAAAACAAAACCACAAGCAAACACAAATAAAACTTTATTATTATTATTTTTTAATATTATTAAAAAGTACTAGTTCTGTGAAAAACTAAGAAAAATCTAAAAATTATTCTAGATTAAGGGATGATTAAAAAAACATCAACTAAATCATGGCCTAGATATTTCTTTAGAAAGAAAAACATGTATTAATTAGCATACTGCTTTGGAGATTCATTCACATATATCAATCATTTGATTTTATTATTTATTCATCACTGGAACAATTGATAAAAGCAGAAAAATAATGAAAAAATAAGATTTTTTTTTTTTTTTTTTTTTTTTTTTTTTTGA